>NW_026607825.1:0-112264 GCF_029499605.1 Hyla sarda
GTGCCCACTACTATTTCCTCTGCTCCCCAAGACCAATACCTGTATGATTGTCTAGCCTTATAGGTTATGCTACCTATCGTTACTCAGCTAGAAAGCTTAAGTTACTCAACATTTATCTTGTTTTAAATGTAATATTCTTTAGTATATGCATTAAACCATGTGTTTAAATTACTTTAAATTGACACTAAGGCTAAGCAGTTAGGCAACAAAACAAATGTAGCTTAAAGGGGTACTCCGGTGTAAAACTTTTTTTTACATCAACTGGTGGCAGAAGGTTAAACAGATTTGTAAATTACTTCTGTTAAAAAATCTTAATCCTTCCAGTACTTATTAGCTGCTGAATACTACAGAGGAAATTCTTTTTTTATTGGAACACAGAGCTCTCTGCTGACATCATGAGCACAGTGCTCTCTGCTGACACCTCTGTCCATTTTAGGAACTGTCCAGAGCAGCATATGTTTGCTATGGGAATTTTCTTCTACTCTGGACAGTTCTTAAAATGGACAGGGATGTCAGCAGAGCACTGTGCTCATGATGTCAGCAGAGAGCTCTGTGTTCCAAAAAGAAAATTATTTCCTCTAGTATTCAGCAGCTAATAAGTGCTAGAAGGATTAAGATTTTTTAATAGAAGTAAATTTGCAAATCTGTTTAACTTTCCGGGACCAGTTGATTTAAAAAAAGTTTTCCACTGGAGTACCCCTTTAATGAAGCTGTCTTGGTGCCTTGCTCATATACACTGTAGTATCCCTTTGATATAATTGCCTATGTCATTGCTGCTCATTTTACTAAGATTTAATCTAAGTATGGACTATGTGCCATTGAACATTGTTGTTCTTGTTACCTTATGACTGATATTTATTTAAAAAACACAAGTGGTCCAATTTGTTGTATTTGACCATATCACCATTGTTTTGCTGCAATCTGACTGGTATGTTTCTGTATTATTTATGTTTATTTACCTATGAAAAAAACTTTACAAAAAAAGTTAAACGTAAACAATAAACATGTTCATTTAACAGCAGATGTGTAGAATTTTTTTTTTTCCAAAAAAATTTAAATGCACGGAATATCGGTATAAGTTATCGGCTATCGGCCTGAAGGTTTACAGGTTATCGTTATCGGCCCAAAAAAAAAATCAATATCGGTCGATCCCTAATAGTCACATAAACAAGTGATTCCTGTCAATATACCTCTTCAGCATCAGCATATCAGCTTGGTGGGAGTCTCTTCGAGTAGTAGGCATAACAAGAAAAAAGGAAAAGGAGGAAAAAAGAAAGGGCATCAGCCGAACTAAGCCCTTCGTAACAACAGAATGTAAAATCACAGTTTAATGCACACACTCCTCCAGGGGTAAAAAAAAGAGAAGAAAAGTGAAGGAGGTAGAACAGAGGAAGAAGACAATAGAATAGACACCCTTATTGTTTAGTTTAACCCCTTAAGGACATAGGGCGTATCAATACGCCCCCGTTTCCAAGTCCTTAAGGACCGAGGGCGTATGGATACGCCCTGAGCATTTCCGGCCCCCGCCGCTAGCCGGAGGGGAGCCGGGGCCGGATGCCTGCTGAAATCGTTCAGCAGGCATCCCGGCATATCGCCCAGGGTGGTCATTATGTCCCCCCATGTCGGCGATTGCCGCAGATCGCTGGACAATTCAGTCCAGCAATCTGCGACGGATTCCAGGTCAATCGGGTCTCCAGTGACCCGATGACCCGGAATTACTGGCTAATCAGGGCCGTCAGAGACGGCCCCGAACAGCCAGAGGCAGCAGGGGTGAGGTGGCACTGGTGCCACCTCACGATCGCCCTGATTCGGCGGCCGGATTACCGGCCGACCAATCGGGGCGCCTGCTGCGGGTGTCACTCCCGCAACCCGCTCCGCCCCTCTTCCGGAGGACGTGAGCGGGTGCGGGACGTGCACCCCGGGTGCTGCAGACCCCGATCCCCGGCGTCCCTGTTGGGATCGGGGCCCCAGGAGCGACGGTGAGGGACTGACCTGTGCGGCGGCATCGTGGAGCAGCAGCAGGAGGTGAGTGACAGCCTCCTGCTGTTGCTTAGCAACAGCTCCCAGCATGCAAAAAGGGCATGCTTGGAGCTGTAGTTATGCAACAGCAGGAGGCAGACCACCACAACTCCCAGCATGCCCTTATGGGCATGCTGGGACTTGTAGTTTTGCAACAGCTGGAGGCACATTTTTCTATGGAAAAGTGTACCTTCAGCTGTTGTATAACTACAACTCCCAGCTTGCACAATCAGCTAAAGTGCATGCTGGGAGTTGTAGTGGTGCATCTGGTGGTTGGCTGTCGGTGACTGCTGAGAGTCGTAGTTTTGCAACAGCTGAAGGCACACTGAGTTAAGTAGCAAACCAGTGTGTCTCCAGCTGTTGCATAACTACAATCCCCAGCATCCCCAGCCAAAGTAGTATGCCTCCGGCTGTTGCATAACTACAAGACCCAGCATGCCCTTCCCCTGTCCGTACATGCTGGGGGTTGTAGCTTTTGCAACAGCTGAAGGCACACTGGTTGCAAAACACTGGGTTTGTTACCAAACTCGGTGTTTCACAACCTGTGTGTCTCCAGCTGTTGCAAAACTACAACTCCCAGCATGCACTGATAGACCGTACATGCTGGGAGTTGTAGTTTTGCAACAGCTGAATGTTTCTCCCCCCCTCCCCCCCAATGTGAACGTACAGGGTACACTCACATGGGCGGAGGATTACAGTAAGTATCCGGCTGCAAGTTTGAGCTGCGGCAAATTTTCTGCCGCAGCTCAAACTGCCAGCGAGAAACTAATGTGAACCCCCGCCCGTGCGACTGTACCCTAAAAACACTACACTACACTAACAAAAAATAAAATAAAAAACACTACATATATACATACCCCTACACAGCCCCCCTCCCCTCCCCAATAAAAATGAAAAACGTCTGGTACGTCACTGTTTCCAAAACGGAGCCTCCAGCGGTTGCAAAACTACAACTCCCAGCATGCACTGATAGACCGTACATGCTGGGAGTTGTAGTTTTGCAACAGCTGGATGTCCCCCCCCCCCAATGTGAACATACAGGGTACACTCACATGGGCGGAGGATTACAGTAAGTATCCGGCTGCAAGTTTGAGCTGCGGCAAATTTTCTGCCGCAGCTCAAGCTGCCAGCGAGAAACTACTGTGAACCCCCGCCCATGTGACTGTACCCTAAAAACACTACACTACACACAATATAATAAAAAGTAAAAAACACTACATATACACATACCCCTACACAGCCCCCCTCCCCTCCCCAATAAAAATGAAAAACGTTTGGTACGCCACTGTTTCCAGAACGGAGCCTCCAGCTGTTGCAAAACAACCACTCCCAGTATTGCCAGATAGCCACTGACTGTCTAGGCATGCTGGGAGTTTTACAACAGCTGGAGGCACCCTGTTTGGGAATCACTGGCGTAGAATACCCCTATGTCCACCCCTATGCAAGTCCCTAATTTAGGCCTCAAATGCGCATGGCACTCTCACTTTGGAGCCCTGTCGTATTTCAAGGCAACAGTTTAGGGCCACATATGGGGTATCGCCGTACTCGGAAGAAATTGTGTTACAAATTTTGGGGGGTATTTTCTGCTATTACCCTTTTTAAAAATGTAAAATTTTTGGGAAAACAAGCATTTTAGGTAAAAATTTTTTTATTTTTTTTACATATACAAAAGTCATGAAACACCTGTGGGGTATAACTGTTCACTTAACCCCTTGTTACATTCGCCGAGGGGTCTAGTTTCCAAAATCGTATGCCATGTGTTTTTTTTTTTTTTTTGCTGTCCTGGCACCATAGGGGCTTCCTAAATGCGGCATGCCCACAGAGCAAAATTTGCTTTCAAAAAGCCAAATGTGACTCCTTCTCTCCTGAGACCTGTAGTGCGCCAGCAGAACACTTTTCACCCCCATATGGGGTGTTTTCTGAATCGGGAGAAATTGGGCTTCAAATTTTGGGGGGTGTTTTCTGCTATTACCCTTTTCAAAAATGTAAAAATTTTGGGAAACCAAACATTTTAGGTAAATTTTTTTTTTTTTTCACATATGCCAAAGTCGTGAAACACCTGTAGGGTATTAAGGTTCACATTACCCCTTGTTACGTTCCCCGAGGGGTGTAGTTTCCAAAATGGTATGCCACGTGTTTTTTTTTTGCTGTCCTGGCACCATAGGGGCTTCCTAAAGGTGACATGCCCCCCAAAAACCATTTGTCGCTCCTTCCCTTCTGAGCCCTCTACTGCGCCCACTGAACAATTAACATAGACATATGAGGTATGTGCTTACTCGAGAGAAATTGGGTTTCAAATACAAGTAAAAATTTTCTCCTTTTCACCCCTTGCAAAAATTCAAAAATTGGGTCTACAAGAACATGCGAGTGTAAAAAATGAAGATTGTGAATTTTCTCCTTCACTTTGCTGCTATTCCTGTGAAACACCTAAAGGGTTAAAACACTGACTGTCATTTTGAATACGTTGGGGGGTGCAGTTTTTTTAATGGGGTCATTTATGGGGTATTTCTAATATGAAGGCCCTTTAAATCCACTTCAAACCTGAACTGGTCCCTAAAAAATAGTGAGTTTGAAAATTTTTAAAAAAATTGGAAAATTGCTGCTGAACTTTGAAGCCCTCTGGTGTCTTCCAAAAGTAAAAACTCATAAATTTTATGATGCAAACATAAAGTAGACATATTGTATATGTGAACCCAAAAAAAATTATTTTGAATATCCATTTTCCTTACAAGCAGAGAGCTTCAAAGTTAGAAAAATGCAAAATTTCCATTTTTTTCATCAAATTTGGGGATTTTTCACCAAGAAAGGATGCAAGTTACCACAAAAATTTTACCACTAAGTTAAAGTAGAATATGTCACGAAAAAACAATCTCAGAATCAGAATGATAACTAAAAGCATTCCAGAGTTATTAATGTTTAAAGTGACAGTGGTCCGATGTTCAAAAAATGCTCTGGCCCTTAAGGTGAAAAAGGACTCGGTCCTTAAGGGGTTAAGGGTTCATGGAGACATAGTGAGGGCTGTGTAACCAGAGATCCCAGTGTTTTAGGAAGCTAAGATCACGATGGTTTGCCAGTGCATGGACACGCTCGTATTCACATATGAGGTTTACATAAGACAGGATTTCAGATAAGGTTGGGGTTAATGGGGATTTCCATTTCCTAGTTATAAACAGTTTAGTGGACATGAAGATATGAGCAATTACTGTCCTGGACATGGGGGGCTAAAGGTCAAGATCTAACATCAGTAGTGCAGATGCTGGGCTTATTTGTGTCTCTATGCCTAATAATCTGGAAACAACGAGATTAATACCCGACCAAATGGCTTGGAGGGTCGGGCATTCCCAAAGTATGTGCAACAATGTACTGATCTGACCACTATTCCTCCAGAAGGTATTAGTACATGTGGGCTCTATCTTGTACTACCTATGTGGCGTGAAGTACCACCTATGAATGGTTTTGAGTATAGCTTCCTGATGATTGGCACATCTAAAAATGCTAGGTATGTTGTGAAAAGCCAACTGCCATTGTTCGGAGGTGATGGAGCATCGGAGGTCTCTTTCCCATCTGTCCATGTAGGGAAAGGCAGCTGTGCCTGTTTTGTCTTCCAGCAAATCATAGAAAAAGGTAATACCTCTAAATGTGTTTCCTGAGGTGTTAAATGTGCCTAGCAATCTCGCTGGCATACGAAAGTTAGACAGCCACCCAGTGTTTAGCAAACTTCTGATTTGTAGACTTTTATAGAATTCCATGTGTGGTAGTGGGAAGGTTTCCCGTTAAGACAGGAAGTGGATATTTCCCGTTCTATCTAGTATGTCCCCAATAGAGGTTATGCCTGCAGTCTTCCAGGGAGATAGGTCTAAGTCTTTGATATGGAGCGTCAAAACTCACACAGGGGAGAAGCCATTTTCATGTTCAGAATGTGGAAAATGTTATACTATGAAATCAAGTCTTGTTCATCATCAAAAAACTCACTCGGGAGAAGCGATTTTAATGTTCAGAATGTGGAAAATGTTTTACTCAGAAATCAGATTTTGTTAAACATGAAAGAACTCACAGGAGAGAGGCCATTTTCATGTTCTGAATGTGGGAAATGTTTTACTGAGAAAGCAACACTTAAAAGACATAATAATTCACACAGGAGAGAAGCCAATTTGACGCAGATATCACATCTATATATTAACCATGTACATAAGATATCTGACATTTATATATATATCATATACTGCAGGGGTCTCAAACTGGTGGCCCTCCAGATGTTGCAAAACTTCAACTCCCAGCATGCCTGTGAGGGGAGTCAGCTTGTTATAGGTTTTTATATAACGTTCTATAATAATCCTTTATATAATTATACGCCATTTTGTATATCATCAGCCATGTTGTCTATAGTCCACCATCTTGTCTATGTTCCTTCATTATGAACTGAGTGTGAACTTTACCAGAATTATAACCAGGAAACTTGTAAACAAGAACCACAACTGCTGAGTGTACAGAAAACTCCAAGGCTACTGAGTCTGAAGACGTTCACACTTCCCGTCCTTCCTACTTAGAGATAAGACGCCTGTTTGTAACCAGGTATCATTGGGCAGTTTGCCGTCCTTTCATCTTTGCCTATAAGAATTCTGCTGTATGTAGTAAACGTCAGAAGACACTGTATACAGATCCCAGTCTGTGTCATTTCTTCCAATCTATCAGGCCTGATTGATAAAACATTTACAATTTGGCCTCGAACAGCAAATGTACCTGAAGGAATTGGTTAAATTCCTTAACATGGCCGACAACGGTTATCTGCAGCCAACGGCTGTCCGGGCATGTCCTGGCATGCTGGGAGTTATACAACATCTGGAGGGCCACCAGTTTGAGACCCCTGATATACTGCATCTCCAAACTTGTTACCAATTGTTAATAAACATTTTCTTTCTTATATGATTTATTATTCTTATATTCATCTCCGCACACTGGACTTATAATAAATGTAATATTGTCCCTGACGTTGTATATAGGGAATGTAACGCGTCAGTGTTGTCCCCGCCCCCTTCTCATTATGATTATAGAGACTTTAATTCAAGGCATCAGACAGGATCCGCGCGTCTCCCTTGAAGATCGTCTCTTCTGAACATAAGACGCTGCAGATACTTTTATTTATCACAAACCCTAGACCAGCGTTTCCCGTCTTGACGTCTATTTTCGGTCTCAGATCATAAAATCCATTTTTCTATATGAGAAGTCGTCGATATCTCAGCGTCCCCTGGGTTCAGTAAACATCGGTGTAATTCTTTTCCTTTTCTTTGTCCTCCCCGGGGTATAAAATCCCTAGAGATCTGATCACATCTGGTACAAGATCTCTTTACTTCACACTTTGCGCCATTATTACACGGATTGAAGACCCAGTTACACGCTCGTAAATTCCCATATATGTCGTGGATTGGAAGGAAAAAGGTTCTTAAATCTTAAATTTGGGGACCAGACCGAGATGCCTCCTGAAATCATTCAGCAGGCATCCCATGACAATGTCCAGGGTGGTTCTGAGACCCCCACACCCGCCCATGTCGCGCAATTGCCGCAGATCGCCGGTGAATTCAAACCCGCATCTGTGGCGATTCTGGCCATATGGGTCACGTGTGACCTGATGACCCGGAATTAGAACGTGATTGGCGGTGTACTATACACCGCCAATCACCTCCTGTAGCTGGGGGGAGGTGGCGATCCGGTCACCTCCCCAGGAGCGCTGCTATTGGTCGGACGATCAATAGCAGCCGGCAGAGGAGGTGATAATGTCCCCTTCTCTCAGCTCTGCTCGCCCACCGAGCTCACCGAGCGGGCAGAGCTGAGAGAATAAGCCAGGGACCCCCCCCCCCCCCCTCTGTGAAGATCTGTGCCCCTCAGGGCTGAAGAATTGATTTTAGTGCAGGGTGAGTTTCAGTGCAGGGACAGGTAGGTTAATAAAAATAAAAAAAATGAAAAAAAATTCACCCCGACCCCTAATAGGTCCTCAAGGGTCTGCCACAGGGTTTCAGGGCGGTACATTTGGCCCCCTTTGTAAAAAAATTTTTGGCCCACAGCATTTAATTTTTTTCTTATAACGGTGTGCGATTTATAATCACACACCGTTATATATATAGGTTACACCAAACACATACACTACACACTTCCCAAACACACGCACACCCTCCCTTTGCACCTCCTCCCGCCTCCACAGAAAAAAGGTGATGCCCCGCCGGGCATATTGGGCGGAGGAGGCATACGCTTTACTTGCCTCCGACTCCGAATCTGCCAGTGAGGACGAAGAAGATCCTACTTTTCTGTGTTCTTCCTCGTCATCTAGTACTGATGATGAGCCCCCCAGAAGGAGGCGGAGATGCCGCCAGGCGAGGCCACACCCCCATGATAGTGACCCAGTGGCCAACACTAGTACGAGGGTCCATGCCGCTTGTAATAGGAATCCGACCCCCCCAGACAAGCATACTGGAGCCCCCTACTGGTGAACCTGTCTGGAAACCCCCAGAGGGATATCGGCCATGGATTCCTGAGTTTGTTGGCGACTCAGGCATTCGGATTGACACGGCCGGATACACTGAAATAGACTATTTTAGTTTTTATTTCAGTGACGACTTTCTCAATCTAATGGTAGAGCAAACAAACTTGTACACCCAACAGTTCATTGCCCACCACCCTGATTTGCTTTTGGCTAGGCCCAATGAATGGTACGCCATTAATGCACCCGAAATGAGGACATTTTGGGGCCTCATGCTGCATATGGGTCTTGTCAAAAAACATGGACGTCCTCTACCAGACCCCACTCTACGCTATGGCCATGGCACGAGGACGGTTTGAGGCCATTCGGAAATGCCTGCATTATGAAGATAATGCGGCATGTCCCCCCTGAGGTGATCCTGACTATGACCGGCTTTACAAAGTGAGGCTGGTCATAGATCACTTTTGGGCCAAATATTGGGAGGCCTACGTGCCCCTCAGGGAGCTCTCGGTAGATGAGTCTCTTGTCAGTTTTAAGGGGAGACTCATCTTCCGCCAGTATATTCCCTTGAAGCGGGCACAGTATGGCATGAAGCTCTACAAACTTTGTGAGAGTACCTCCGGGTACACTTACAAGTTTAGAGTATATAAGGGACAGGATTCCCGTATTGAACCCCCAGAATGTCCCCCCCCCCCCACTCTGGGTGTTAGCGAGAAGCTTGTGTGCGACCTTGTGCACCCATTGCTGGATAAGGGTTATCACGTGTACGTGGACAACTTTTATACCAGCATCCCTCGCCGCCAGATCCACGTCCGCTTGTGGGACTGTGCGGAAGAACCAGAGAGGCCTCCCTCTAAATTTTGTACAGACACCTATGCCCAAGGGTGAGTCCCGTGCCCTTACCCATGAAAACCTGTCACTGGTCACGTATAAGGATAAGAGGAATGTCCTTATGCTGACCACTATTCATGGTAATGGCAGCTCACCTGTCCCTTTGCGAGGTACCACAACACCGGTCCTCAAGCCTGATTGTATTCTGGACTACAATTGTGATAGATGTATATGTGTGTATATATAAATTTTATATACTGTATATGTAAAATGCCCATTTAGGATGAGGCCATGCTTCTGTTACTTGTCCACCTCTCCCCCATCTGCTCTCTCCCATCTTGCGCCCACCATCGTGTAGAGGAAGCTGCTGGCCACGAGGACAATGCTACTTCCACATCTGCTCTCTCCTACTCCCACATCTGCTCTCTCCTGTCTCACCCCTCCCATCGTGTGGAGAATCAGAAGAAATAAGCCCGCCAAACTGTTCAGGAAAGGCATAGTAGGGGGGTGGGAACTTATGTTAATTACAAAGGTAATATAAGCTTGAACGATTTGAAATAAAGCTCAGTGACGAGCACACAGAACACAGAAGCATTTGAAACTGACAATGGCTCCGTTTGATTTACTTTGGTATATAGATTCTGTATAGGGATTTGGCCGGGAGTAAGATAGCTACAAGAACACTGATAAAATCCATGTCACAATCAGTATATGGGGGGGAGTTGATCTCTCTGATCAAGTCCTCAAGCCATAGAACTCCATGCAGAAACACGTGTATGGTACAAGAAAGTTGCGTTCTACATGGTACAGGTTGCCATGTATAACTCTTTTGTACTGTCCCAGTACGCTGGCAGCACAGGGACATTCCTGCAGTTCCAAGAAGAAGTCAGGCGACCGGGAAAGAGCAGGCCGGAGTTCCTGATGAACTGGAAATATAGGTGCCAGGATGGTCCCCGGCCAGCACTTTCCAGGTGATGTACCCCACACTGGAAATAAGGGACGATCCCAGAAAAAATGCAGAGTGTGTCACAAGAGGGGGATACGGAAGGACAAGAGGGGGTATACAGAAGGACAAGAGGGGGATATGGAAGGACAAGAGGGGGATATGGAAGGACAAGAGGGGGATACGGAAGGACAAGAGGGGGATATGGAAGGACAAGATGGGTATACGGAAGGACAAGAGGGGGATACGGAAGGACAAGAGGGGGATACGGAAGGACAAGAGGGGGATATGGAAGGACAAGAGGGGGGGATACGAAATGACAAGAGGGGGATATGGAAGGACAAGAGGGGGGATACGGAAGGACAAGAGGGGGATATGGAAGGATAAGAGGGGGATACGGAAGGACAAGAGGGGGATATGGAAGGATACCACCACTCAATGTGACACTTGCCCCGATCATCCGGGCCTCTGCATTAAAGGACATCTGCAGTGCTGGGCAAAAAAACTTTTTTTTACCTCATTTAATAGGTCTTTGAAAGACCTTTCCAACGATGTCTCCCCCATCAAAATTGGCCCAGCCGTTCTCCCGCTATCAGCACATGAATTCCTGAGGACAAGTGAAAGAAAAACTACATCTCCCATCATGCCTTGTGCTTACTTCCTGTAAGCTGCTGCCCTCCCCCTGTTCTATCCCCCGAGCAAATTATTATATTGTAACGCCCACATCTCCCTCCCCTGTGCATACACCCTCCCCTTCTGCTCATCTCCCCCTCCCCATGCTGCTCCTGTCCAGTGATGAAGCAGCTGCCTCCGTGCTCACTGTAGACAGACAGTCTGCATAGCTAGAATCAGCAGTGTGGGCACTGGAGAGTGGATAGTGAAAGGAAAAATGGTAAAAAAAAACACATAATTGTTTGTCTATAAAACTGTCCTGATAGGGGTCCCTCCATCTTTTTCACAACTCCAACTCCAAGCATGCCCAGTTATTTAACCCCTTAAGGACACATGACGTTCTCATACGTCTCCATTTCCGAGTCCTTAAGGACACATGACGTCATGTGTTTTACCGGTCCCCCGCAACCATCTGGAGCGGAGCCGGTCCCCGATGCCTGCTGAAATCGTTCAGCAGGCATCGGGGCATATCGCCCAGGGGGGTCATTATGACCCCCCATGTCGGCGATGGCCGCAGATCGCTGGACAATTCAGTCCATCGATCTGCGGCGGATTCCGGGTCAATCGGGTCTCCAGTGACCCGGTGACCCGGAATTATTGGCTGATCGGGGCCGTCAGAGACGGCCCCGAACAGCCAGACCCAGCAGGGGTGAGGTGGCACTGGTGCCACCTCACGATCGCCCTGATTCGTCGGCCGGATTACCGGCCGACCAATCAGGGCGCCTGCTGCGGGTGTCACTCCCGCAACCCGCTCCGCCCCTCTTCGGGAGGACGTGAGCGGGTGCGGGAAGAAGACCCCGGGTGCTGGGGACCCCGATCCCCAGCGTCAATGTTCGGATCGGGGCCCCAGGAGCAGCGGCGGCGGCGACGACGAGGGACTGACCTGTGCGGCGAGGATCGTTGGAGGTGAGTGACAGCCTCCTGCTGTTGCTTAGCAACAGCTCCCAGCATGCAAAAAGGGCATGCTGGGAGCTGTAGTTATGCAACAGCAGGAGGCAGACCACCACAACTCCCAGCATTCCCTTATGGGCATGCTGGGACTTGTAGTTTTGCAACAGCTGGAGGCATTCTTTCTATGGAAAAGTGTACCTTCAGCTGTTGTATAACTACAACTCCCAGCTTGCACAATCAGCTAAAGTGCATGCTGGGAGTTGTAGTGGTGCATCTGGTGGTTGCATAACTACAACTCCCAGCATGCCCGTTGGCTGTCGGTGACTGCTGAGAGTTGTAGTTTTGCAACAGCTGAAGGCACACTGAGTTAAGTAGCAAACCAGTGTGTCTCCAGCTGTTGCATAACTACAATCCCCAGCATCCCCAGCCAAAGTAGTATGCCTCCAGCTGTTGCATAACTACAACACCCAGCATGCCCTTCCGCTGTCCGTACATGCTGGGGGTTGTAGCTTTTGCAACAGCTGAAGGCACACTGGTTGCAAAACACTGAGTTTGTTACCAAACTCGGTGTTTCACAACCAGTGTGCCTCCAGCTGTTGCAAAACTACAACTCCCAGCATGCACTGATAGACCGTACATGCTGGGAGTTGTAGTTTTGCAACAGCTGGATGTCCCCCCCCCCCCCAATGTGAATGTACAGGGTACACTCACATGGGCGGAGGATTACAGCAAGTATCCGGCTGCAAGTTTGAGGTGCGGCAAAATTTCTGCCGCAGCTCAAACTGCCAGCGAGAAACTACTGTGAACCCCCGCCCATGTGACTGTACCCTAAAAACACTACACTACACTAGCACACAATAAAATAAAAAGTAAAAAACACTACATATACACATACCCCTACACAGCCCCCCTCCCCTCCCCAATAAAAATGAAAAACGTCTGGTACGCCACTGTTTCCAAAACGGAGCCTCCAGCTGTTGCAAAACAACTACTCCCAGTATTGCCAGATAGCCGTTGACTGTCTAGGCATGCTGGGAGTTTTACAACAGCTGGAGGCACCCTGTTTGGGAATCACTGGCGTAGAATACCCCTATGAAAGTCCCTAATTTAGGCTTCAAATGCGCATGGCGCTCTCACTTTGGAGCCCTGTCGTATTTCAGGGCAACAGTTTAGGGTCACATATGGGGTATCGCCGTACTCGGGAGAAATTGCCTAACAAATTTTGGGGGGTATTTTCTGCTATTACCCTTTTAAAAAATGTTAAATTTTTGGGAAAACAAGCATTTTAGGTAAAAAAAATATATATTTTTTTACATATGCAAAAGTCGTGAAACACCTGTGGGGTATTAAGGTTCAAATTACCCCTTGTTACGTTGTGACCTGTAGTGCGCCAGCAGAGCACTTTTCACCCCCATATTGGGTGTTTTCTGAATCGGGAGAAATTGGGCTTCAAATTTTGGGGGGTATTTTCCGCTATTACCCTTTTTAAAAATGTAAACATTTTGGGAAAACAAGCATTTTAGGTAAAAAAATATTTTTTTTTTTACATATGCAAAAGTCGTGAAACACCTATAGGGCATTAAGGTTCACGTTACCCCTTGTTACGTTCCCCGAGGGGTCTAGTTTCCAAAATGGTATGCCATGTGTTTTTTTTTTTGCTGTTCTGGCACCATAGGGGCTTCCTAAATGCGGCATGCCCCCATAGCAAAATTTGCTTTCAAAAAGCCAAATGTGACTCCTTCTCTTGTGAGACCTGTAGTGCGCCAGCAGAGCACTTTTCACCCCCCTATGGGGTGTTTTCTGTATCGGGAGAAATTGGGCTTCAAATTTTGGGGGGTATTTTCTGCTATTACCCTTTTTAAAAATGTAAAATTTTTGGGAAACCGAGCATTTTAGGTAAAAAATATATATTTATTTTTTACATATGCAAAAGTCGTGAATCACCTGTAGGGTATTAAGGTTCACTTTACCCCTTGTTACGTTCCCTGAGGGGTCTAGTTTCCAAAATGGTATGCCATGTGTTTTTTTTTGCTGTCCTGGCACCATAGGGGCTTCCTAAATGCGGCATGCCCCCCAAAAACCATTTGACGCTCCTTCCCTTCTGAGCCCTCTACTGCACCCGCCGAACAATTAACATAGACATATGAGGTATGTGCTTACTCGAGAGAAATTAGGTTTCAAATACAAGTAAAAATTTTCTCCTTTTACCCCTTGCAAAAATTCAAAAATTGGGTCTACAAGAACATGCGAGTGTAAAAAATGAAGATTTTGAATTTTCGCCTTCACTTTGCTGCTATTCCTGTGAAACACCTAAAGGGTTAATACACTTACTGAATGTCATTTTGAATACTTTGGGGGGTGTAGTTTTTATAATGGGGTAATTTGTGGGGTATTTCTAATATGAAGGCCCTTCAAATCCACTTCAAACCTGAACTGGTCCCTGAAAAATAGTGAGTTTGAAAATTTTGTGAAAAATTTCAAAATTGCTGCTGAACTTTGAAGCCCTCTGGTGTCTTCCAAAAGTAAAAACTCATAAATTTTATGATGCGAACATAAAGTAGACATATTGTATATGTGAACCCAAAAAAAAATATTTTGAATATCCATTTTCCTTACAAGCAGAGAGCTTCAAAGTTAGAAAAATGCAAAATTTTCATATTTTTCATCAAATTTTGGGATTTTTCACCAAGAAAGGATGCAAGTTACCATAAAATTTTACCACTTAGTTAAAGTAGAATATGTCACGAAAAAACAATCTCGGAATCAGAATGATAACTAAAAGCATTCCAGAGTTATTAATGTTTAAAGTGACAGTGGTCAGATGTTCAAAAAACGCTCCGGTCCTTAAGGTATAAAATGGCCTGGTCCTTAAGGGGTTAATATGCTGTTCGGGCATGCTGGGAATTCCAGTGGTGCCTCCAGCTGTTGCAAGACTACAAATCCCAGCATGCCCTGTCAGCTTTCTGCTGTATGTGCATGCTTGGAGTTGCAGAGGTGACTCCAGCTGTTGTAAGACTATACATCCAAGCATGCCGTGACAGCTTTCTGCTGTTCGAGTGTATAAAGTAGAGCCGAATGTGTGATCATATGTATACAGCAGAGCCGAGTGTGTGAATGTGTGTATACAGCAGGGCCGAGAGTGTGATCGTGTGTATACAGCAGAGCTGAGTGTGTGATCGAGTGTATATAGGAGAGCCGAGTGTGATTGTGTCTATACAGCAGAGCCGAGTGTGTGATCAGGTGCATACAGCAGAGCTGAGTGTGTGATCGTGTGTATACAGCAGAGCTGAGTGTGTGATCGAGTGTATATAGGAGAGCCGAGTGTGATTGTGTCTATACAGCAGAGCCGAGTGTGGGATCCTGTGCATACAGCAGAGCCGAGTGTGTGATCGTGTGTATACAGCAGAGCTGAGTGTGTGATCGAGTGTATACAGCAGAGCAGAGGCTCTGCTGTATACACACAATCACACACTCAGCTCTGCTGTATACACACAATCACACTCGGCTCTCCTGTATACACTCAATCACACAAGTAGTCTCCTGGGAGTTGTAGTTCACCAACACCTCTATTGTATCTCAGTAGTCTCCTGGGAGTTGTAGTTCACCAACACCTCTATTTTATCTCTGTAGTCTCCTGGGGGTTGTAGTTCACCAACACCTCTATTGTATCTCTGTAGTCTCCTGGGAGTTGTAGTTCACCAACACCTCTATTGTATCTCTGTAGTCTCCTGGGAGTTGTAGTTCACCAACACCTCTATTTTATCTCTGTAGTTTCCTGGGAGTTGTAGTTCACCAACACCTATATTGTATCTCTGTAGTCTCCTGGGAGTTGTAGTTCACCAACACCTATATTGTATCTCTGTAGTCTCCTGGGAGTTGTAGTTCACCAACACCTCTATTGTATCTCTGTAGTCTCCTGGGAGTTGTAGTTCACCAACACCTATATTGTATCTCTGTAGTCTCCTGGGAGTTGTAGTTCACCAACACCTCTATTTTATCTCTGTAGTTTCCTGGGGGTTGTAGTTCACCAACACCTCTATTGTATCTCTGTAGTCTCCTGGGAGTTGTAGTTCACCAACATCTCTATTGTATCTCTGTAGTCTCCTGGGTGTTGTAGTTCACCAACACCTATATTGTATCTCTGTAGTCTCCTGGGAGTTGTAGTTCACCAACACCTATATTGTATCTCTGTAGTCTCCTGGGAGTTGTAGTTCACCAACACCTCTATTTTATCTCTGTAGTTTCCTGGGGGTTGTAGTTCACCAACACCTATATTGTATCTCTGTAGTCTCCTGGGAGTTGTAGTTCACCAACACCTCTATTGTATCAGGAGTTTCCTGGGGGTTGTAGTTCACCAACACCTCTATTGTATCTCTGTAGTCTCCTGGGAGTTGTAGTTCACCAACACCTCTATTGTATCTCTGTAGTCTCCTGGGAGTTGTAGTTCACCAACACCTCTATTTTATCTCTGTAGTTTCCTGGGAGTTGTAGTTCACCAACACCTATATTGTATCTCTGTAGTCTCCTGGGAGTTGTAGTTCACCAACACCTATATTGTATCTCTGTAGTCTCCTGGGAGTTGTAGTTCACCAACACCTCTATTGTATCTCTGTAGTCTCCTGGGAGTTGTAGTTCACCAACACCTATATTGTATCTCTGTAGTCTCCTGGGAGTTGTAGTTCACCAACACCTCTATTTTATCTCTGTAGTTTCCTGGGGGTTGTAGTTCACCAACACCTCTATTGTATCTCTGTAGTCTCCTGGGAGTTGTAGTTCACCAACATCTCTATTGTATCTCTGTAGTCTCCTGGGTGTTGTAGTTCACCAACACCTATATTGTATCTCTGTAGTCTCCTGGGAGTTGTAGTTCACCAACACCTATATTGTATCTCTGTAGTCTCCTGGGAGTTGTAGTTCACCAACACCTCTATTTTATCTCTGTAGTTTCCTGGGGGTTGTAGTTCACCAACACCTATATTGTATCTCTGTAGTCTCCTGGGAGTTGTAGTTCACCAACACCTCTATTGTATCAGGAGTTTCCTGGGGGTTGTAGTTCACCAACACCTCTATTGTATCTCTGTAGTCTCCTGGGAGTTGTAGTTCACCAACACCTGTATTGTATCTCTGTAGTCTCCTGGGAGTTGTAGTTCACCAACACCACTATTGTATCTCTGTAGTTTCCTGGGGGTTGTAGTTCACCAACACCTATATTGTATCTCTGTAGTCTCCTGGGGGTTGTAGTTCACCAACACCACTATTGTATCTCTGTAGTCTCCTGGGAGTTGTAGTTCATACACCAGTGTTTCCCAACCAGGGTGCCTCCAGATGTTGCAAAACTACTACTCCCAGCATTCCCTGGTTGGGAAACACTGGCATACACACACACATAACAGGGACTACAACTCCCAGCATGTGTCATTCAGTAGTCCCCCCCCTCTCACACACAGAATCAGTATGATATTTATTCCCTGTATACACCACCAGCCCGTGCAGTGTAATATGTCTCCTTCACACACACGTCCTCCCCTCCCTGCTCTGTGGTTTGCTCTGTGTTTCCCCCATGATAACTTGAATCCTCCCGGTGATAAGTGAGGTCCTATGTAGACAGAGCAGGGGAGGGGGGAGGAGCTGTGGACGTCCTCATTCTCCCCCTGCTTGAATCTTATAGATAGGGGCGTTTCTGAGGATGAGCCTATGGCTGCCTCACAAAGCACCCGCTCATGCATATGCATAAGAGGGAGGAGCTGACAGAGGCTAGGGGGGAGCACAATCACTGCTGGGAGGAAGAGATCTCCGTCCCCAAGATGGCGGCTGCAATGTAATGAATAGGGGACGGACGCAGGACTACTGGGCTATGCTGGCAACTCTAATATCTCAGAAACGGCTGCATATAGGTAAATAGGACTAATTGACTGAATTGTATAACTTTTGTTTGGGGAACATTTGGGCAGGGATTTTTGACCACTACAGTTTTCCTTTAAGGAATGCTTCAGGGAGTATCACACTTCCATGGAGCACTACATTTTCCCTTTTCATTTTAATTTTCCATAATTTGACCCAAATGTACCAAGTCCAGAGTACATTCCAAATTTTAACCCCATAAACCACTAAATTGCCCATCAAAAAAAATCTCATAAAAACTGAAAAGACCTCTGGGGTATTTTTTCCAAAAATGGGTCATGGGTCACCGAGTCACTATCATCGGGGTCTTTTTTTTTTTTTTCTTTTGTTGCCTCAAATGTGCAGCGCTCTCTCCACCTGAGCGGGGTGCACAGTTGAGGTAACAGAATAGGGACGGCCACATACCCAGAATGATGATTAGAGATGAGCGAACTTACAGTAAATTTGATTCGTCACGAACTTCTCGGCTCGGCAGTTGATGACTTTTCCTTCATAAATTAGTTCAGCTTTCAGGTGCTCCGGTGGCTGGAAAAGGTGGATACAGTCCTAGGAAAGAGTCTCCCAGGACTGTATCCACCTTTTCCAGCCCACGGGAGCACCAGAAAGCTGAACTAATTTATGCAGGAAAAGTCATCAACTGCCGAGCCGAGAAATTCGTGACGAATCGAATTTACTGTAAGTTCGCTCATCTCTAATGATGATTCAGAGCATAGGGTTTGGGGCGGACATCATTTTTACTTTCGGCTATACTCTGGTTCATCATTCTGGGAATATAATTGGCACATCAGTAATAAAATTGTAATTTTCATTCCCCCCATAGTACTCTTCATCCATTCCTGGAAAATAAATTTGGGGAACACCCGTCCAGTTCCCACCTATACACAGTGGCGTTGCTAGGGTTGGTGTCACCCGATGCGGTAGAAAATGGTGTCACCCCCATACCTCCCCCCTCCCCCCAGTAAGTTTTTGGCCAGTTGTGACAGACACCACTGTTGTAGCGCACTGTGAGAAATTCTAGTATAATAATCAGATATACCAGTTGCCACAGAATGGGAAAGTGTTAAAGAAGTTTTCACCATTTAAATATACAGCTCCCAGAATTACTTAAAGGGGTACTCCACTGGAAAACATTTACTTTTATATCAACTGGTGCCAGAAAGTTACACAGATTTTTAAATTATTTCTATTTAAAATCTTAATCCTTACAGTACTTATAAGCTGGTGTATGCTCCACGGGAAGTTGTGTAGTTCTTTCCAGTCTTACCACAGTGCTATTTGCTGACACCTCTGTCCATGTCAGGAACTGTCCAGAGCAGGAGAGGTTTGCAATGGGGATTTGCTCCTACTATGGACAGTTCTTGACATGGACAGAGGTGTCAGCACAGAGCACTGTGGTCAGACAGAAAAGAAATGAAAAAAGAAAAGAACTTCCTGTGAATCACTAATACAGCAGCTAATAAGTACTGGAAGGATTAATATTTTTAAATAGAAGTAATTTACAAATCTGTTTAACTTTGTAGCACCAGTTGATTAAAAAAAATGTTTTCCAGTAGAGTACCCCTTTGAGCAGTGGTGAGGTTATGCTGGGAGTTGTAGTTTCACTGACCATAACTGTAGAACTTACAAGTGACTACAGCTCTGATAGGACATAGAGAGGAGAATACACAATGACATCAGTGACTACAGGTGACATCTCTATAGTGAGGAGAATACACAATGATATCAGTGACTATAGGTGACGTCTTCTCTATAGTGAGGAGAATACACAATGATATCAGTGATTACAGTTGACGTCTTCTCTATAGTGAGGAGAATACACAATGATATCAGTGACTACAGGTGACGTCTTCTCTATAGTGAGGAGAATATACAAAGATATCAGTGATTACAGGTGACGTCTTCTCTATAGTGAGGATACACAATGATATCAGTGACTACAGGTTACGTCTTCTCTATAGTGAGGAGTATACACAATGATATCATTGACTACAGGTGACATCTTCTCTATAGTGAGGAGAATACACAATGATATCAGTGATTACAGGTGACGTCTTCTCTATAGTGAGGAGAATACACAATGATATCAGTGATTACAGGTGACGTCTTCTCTATAGTGAGGAGAATACACAATGATATCAGTGATTACAGGTGACATCTTCTCTATAGTGAGGAGTATACACAATGATATCATTGACTACAGGTGACATCTTCTCTATAGTGAGGAGAATACACAATGATATCAGTGACTACAGGAGACATCTTCTCTATAGTGAGGAGAATATACAATAATATCAGTGACTACAGGTGACGTCTTCTCTATAGTGAGGAGAATACACAATGATATCAGTGACTACAGGTGACGTCTTCTCTATAGTGAGGAGAATACACAATGATATTAGTGACTACAGGTGACGTCTTCTCTATAGTGAGGAGAATACACAATGATATCAGTGACTACAGGTGATGTCTTCTCTATAGTGAGGAGAATACACAATGATATCAGCGACTACAGGTGACGTCTTCTCTATAGTGAGGAGAATGCACAATGATATCAGTGACTACAGGTGACGTCTTCTCTATAGTGAGGAGAATACACAATGATATCAGTGATTATAGATGACCTCTTCTCTATAGTGAGGAGAATACACAATGATAACAGTGATTATAGATGACCTCTTCTCTATAGTGAGGAGAATACACAATGATATCAGTGACTACAGGTGACATCTTCTCTATAGTGAGGAGAATATACAATGATATCAGTGACTACAGGTGACGTCTTCTCTATAGTGAGGAGAATGTACAATGATATCAGTGACTACAGGTGATGTCTTCTCTATAGTGAGGAGAATACACAATGATATCAGTGATTACAGGTGACGTCTTCTCTATAGTGAGGAGAATACACAATGATATCAGTGACTACAGGTGACGTCTTCTCTATAGTGAGGTGAATACACAATGATATCAGTGACTACAGGTGACGTCTTCTCTATAGTCTTCCCTTATCTAATTCAGATGGTACATACCGCCTGGTCCAGCTAAAACTTGTCTGTAGAATGTGACGCCCAGACGTCTCCTCACTATGTCAGCGGATTCTCATCCTCTATATGAAAACAAGTATTATTATAAACCTGCCAGACACTGTATCCTCTAAATATAATACTACTATACACTGCACTCTTTGATTATAAATAGAGATGAGCGAACTTACAGTAAATTCGATTCGTCACGAATTTCTCGGCTCGGCAGTTGATGTCTTTTCCTGGATAAATTAGTTCAGCTTTCCGGTGCTCCGGTGGGCTGGAAAAGGTGGATACAGTCCTAGGAGACTCTTTCCTAGGAATGTATCCACCTTTTCCAGCCCACCGGAGCACCTGAAAGCTGAACTAATTTACGCAGGAAAAGTCATCAACTGCCGAGCCGAGAAGTTCGTGACTAATCGAATTTACTGTAAGTTCGCTCATCTCTAATTATAAACCTTCCATGCACCATACCCACTGAATATAATAATACAACACACTGTACATTCTGAATATAATAGCAACACATACTGTACACGCTGAATATAAATCTGCCAGATACTGTACCCTCTGAATATAAATCTGCCACATACTGTACATTCTGAAAATAAATCTGCCACATACTGTACCCCTGAATATAAATCTGCCACATACTGTACATTCTGAATATAATACTAACACATACTGTACCCTCTGAATATAAATCTGCCACATACTGTACCCTCTGAATATAAATCTGCCACATACTGTACCCTCTGAATATAAATCTGCCACATACTGCGCCCTCTGAATATAATACTACCACAAACTGCGCCCTCTGAATATAATACTACTATACTCTTTGATTATAAACCTTCCATACACCATACCCACTGCATATAATACTACCACACATCTGTACATTCTGAATATAATACCAACACATACTGTACCCTCTGAATATAAATCTGCCACATACTGTACCCCTGAATATAATACCGCCACACACTGTACCCTCGGAATATAATCCTACCACCCACTGCGCCCTCTGAATATAATACTACCACAAACTGCGCCCTCTGAATATAACGTTGCCATACAGTGCACCCTCTGAATATAATACCACAACCGCAGTAACACCCCTCAACATCCGTTAGCTGATGCTATTACCACAGGAGGGGGGTATTGGTGGTGTTGCTAGTGGATGATGGGGGTGCTACTACTGGGGGGGGGGGTGTTGCTGGAGGATGATGAGGGTGCTACTGGCCATCCCCCCTGGCAGTATCACCCCCATCATCCATCAGCAGGATCATCCTCCTGGCAGGAGCACCCCCATCATCCACCATCAGGATCTGCTGATGGAGGTGCTACTGCTGGGGGGGGGGATGTTGCTGGTGAATGATGAAGGTGCTACTGTCAGGGGGGGAGCATTAGGTAGGCAGCAGTTTCCCCACATTAGGTAGGTAGCAGTTTCCCCACATTAGGTAGCATAGATTCCCCACATTCGGTAGCACAGATTGCCCACATTAGGTAGCATAGACTCCCCACATTTGGTAGCACAGATTCCCCACATTAGGTAGCAGTTTCCCCACATTAGGTAGCATAGACTCCCCACATTAGGTAGTATAGACTCTGCACATTTGGTAGTAGTTTCCCCACATTAGGCCGCAGGTTCCCTTGCAGGTTCCCCACAATGGGTCAAAGTCTCCCCACATTAGATCGCTGGTTGAACCCAGCCCCCCCCCCCCCCCCCCCCCCAAAAACAAAAAAAAAAAACACATACAACACAGAGAGACACACACACACTCACAGACAGACACACACACAGAGTCACACAGTCACACACACACAGTCACACACACACACACAGAGTCACACACACAGTCACACACACACAGAGTCACACACACACAGAGTCACACAAACACACACACAGAGTCGCACAAACACACACGCACACAGAGTCACACAGTCACACACACAGAGAGTCACACAAACAGACACACAGAGTCACACACACAGAGTCACATATACACACACACAGAGTCACATACACACACAGACAATCACACACAGACAGAGACACACAGATAGAGACAGACAGAGAGACAGACACACACACTCACCCATCCAGCGCAGCGATCCTTCTTTCTGGGCGCCCTGCGAGTGGTGATGTCCTCCTGCTTGGCCATGCGGTGGGACGCCAGGCCAGCGCAACCGAAGACGTCTTGGTGTCACCCCATTAGGTTCGCGTCACCCGATGCGGGCCGCACTCCCCGCACCCGGGTCACAACGCCACTGCCTATACACCTTTCCCGGGGGGGGGGGGGGGTGTACTGTGTGTAATAGGGTCACATGTGGGTGTTTCCTTTTTGTTATTTTCCTCTGAATATATGTAACCGTCAGCTACTGATATGCCATAGGTCTCTAATACAAACCTAGCTCTATCACTTTTGAGCCTCTATGACACCCACATATGGGGTATTTCCATACTCGGAAGCAATGGGGGTTACAACATTTGGGGGCATTTTCTCCTATTACCCCTTGTGCAAATGAAAAATTTGGGGTAACACCAGCATTTTTGTGAAAAAAAAACCTATTTTGTCATTTTACGGCCCACTGTTCAAAACACCAGTGAAGTGTAAATACTCACTGTACCCCTTGTTACGTTCCCTGAGGGGTGAAGTTTCCAAAATGATGGCGCTTGAGCGGAGATCCCGCTCCTCTGGCTCCGTGGTAGCTCTGTAAACGCTTAAGGCCTCTGACAACATTCTCCCAAAGCCAAATGGCGCTCCTGCTGTTCTGAGACCTGGTGTGCACCCGCAGAGCAGTTTATGCCCAGATATGAGGTATTTCCTTACTCCAAAGAAATGTATTTACCAATTGTGGGGGACATTTTTTCCTATTACCACTTGTGAAAAATTTGGGGTAACCCCAGCATTTTAGTGTAAAAAATCTAATTTTTCCTTTTCAAATCCCATTTTAATGAACATTTATCAAACACCTGTGGGGTGTTAAGGCTCACCGGACCCCTTGTTACGTGCCTTGAGGGGTGTAGTTTCCAAAATAGTATGCCATGTGTTGTTTTTTTTGCTGTTCTGGCACCATAGGGGCTTCCTAAATGTGACATGCCCCCAAAAATCATTTCAGCAAAACTGGCTCTTCAAAATCCCCTTGTGGCTCCTTCCCTTCTGAGCCCTTTACTGCGCTCGTCGAACACTTGACATCCACATATGAGGTATTTCCTTACACATTACACATTTTAGGAAGATTTCTCTCCTTTTACCCCTTGTAAAAATTGAACAATTGGGTCTACAAGAACATTCCAGTGTAAAAAATGAAGATTTAGAATTTTCTCCTTCACTTTGCTGCTATTCCTGTGAAACACCTAAAGGGTTAACACACTTACTGAATGTCATCTTAAATACTTTGGGGGGTGCAGTTTTTATAATGGGATCATTTATGGGGTATTTCTAATATGAAGACCCTTCAAATCCACTTCAAACCTGAACTGGTGTCTGAAGAATTCAAATTTTGAAAATTTTGTGAAAATTTGCTGCTGAACTTTGAAGCCTCTGATGTCGTCCAAAAGTAAAAACATCTCAATTTTATGATGGAAATATAAACTATACATAGGGGGAGATTTATCAAGAAATGTCTGTGTTAGATCACATTTCCACCATTTTTTTGTCTATTCTTTGACTAGCGTTCCCCTTATTCATCAATAATGCGCAGTGTAATGATGGATAAGGCCTTTTCTAAAACAGAGTCAGACCAACAACCAGAGGCCTGGGTTCCCAACGTACATGTACCTATAGGGGTACGCCACGGGGTGAGCGTTGGTATGCGAAAGCGCAGACAAATACTGGCCATGGACTGGCAAGTACTTGTCAGCGCATAGCCGGGCAAACCTCCAGCTGTTGCAAAACTACAATTCTCAGCATGCAGTGACAGAAGGCATGCTGAGACTTGTAGTTATGCAACAGCTGGAGGCTCACTACTATAACTTTCAGCATGCCCTTTGGCTGTCCGTGCATGCTGGGGGTTGTAGTTATGAAACAGCTGGAGGCACACTGGTTGCAAAACACAGAGTTTGTAACATAACTCAACCCATGTGCCTCCAGCTGTTGCAAAACTGAAACTCCCAGTATGCATGGTCTGTCAGTGCATTCTGGGAGTTTTAGTTTTGCAACAGCTGGAGGCACATGGGTTGGGAGTTGGAAAACAGATAATGTTTCCCAGACAGTGTGCCTCCAGTTGTTGCAAAACTACAACTCCCAGGATGCCCAGACAGCCGAGGGGCATGCTGGGAGTTGTAGTTTTGCAACAACTGGAGGAGAACAGATTGGGGACCAGATTGGGGACATCTGCTGGGCCATGTTCTGGCTCCTGCGGCGTCCTGTGCGCTGCGCAATGACGAGTGATGTCCTCAACGCGACGTCACCGTCAGTGCGCACAGTGACAGCTCAGGACGCCGACGGAGCCAGAAGTAGCGCGGACCCCGGGAACAGGTAATTATAAAACCCGGGATGGGGGAGGCAATGGGGCAGCGGCGGTGGTTGGACTTGGGAGGACCCCAGGACAGGCAGGGGAGAGAAGCGGGCGGCGGCGGCGGTCTCTGGCCCCACTAAAGCCCCTGCAGTTCATTGATTTAAAGCGCCAGCTTTAACTCATTGATCTGCAGCGGCTTCTGAGGGGGGAGGGGGGAGAAATAGCCCAAAACTTATACCAGAATATCGGTATAAGTTATCGGCCATCGGGCTGGTAACAGCGGCACCTCTGTCAGTTAACCCGTGCGATGTCGCGCATCGCGGGGTTAACTGAATGCCGTCTATAGACAGCAGAATGCGTAAGGACCTGCGCAATTCGCCATCTATAAACGGGATTCTGTGGGAAGGGGTTAAAGGTTGAATTGTGGAAGGTAGAAATTATTCTCACACCTACTGGTAAGTGGTCTAGCTTTGCGCCTAAAAATGTTCCTTTACACACAAAATAGCGACTTTTGACATAAGTTGCAAATGATAAATACGTGACCACTGCAGGGTCAGAAAGAAATAGTTCTACGGGTCGGCAAAAAGAGTAAAACTGTCTATATCAAAAGGCGCAGAAAAGTCTCAAAATATGCTGCTTGCGCCTGAACTGCGCCAAAACAGACAAAAACATGCTCTAAAAGCCATGATAAATCTCCCCCTATGTCTCATCTCTAAACATGTCACTTTTCAGATCCAAGTCATTATATAGTCATTTTACCCCATGTTTATCTACTAAGGGAGTATGAAAAGCTTCTAATACCTTGTTACCTAATCCTGGACTCCCTGATTGCTGTAAGAAGTGGGAAGAGGATTTAGGGAAGACTTTTAGTGAGGAACAATGGATTCACGTCTTTACACTGAGCTAAAAAAATTTCACATAATGTCCCTGATTTATAAGAGTCTTGTGGAGGTTTCTTTGTGGGTTTTCCCTACAATTTTTTTCCACGGTATTTACTAAGATTTCTCTACATTTTGCACTTTTCCCTACATTTTGCTTTTTTTTTACACATGTTCTGATCTGTCCGCTTTTCCTCGGCTCAAATCCACCACATTTCCTGTGGAAACCTTAGTAAATATGTTGGGTTTTTGTGAAAATGTCAGAAACACGACCCTTTTCTGCTCTCAAAAATGTATCCAGAATCGCCGGCGCTGTGATACACGATCGGGCACTTTTCTTCATGTATGGTGGGAATGTGACTTCATTTCTGACTTCTGGCAGAAGATTCATTTGACTTTGAACCACATTATGGGGTTCACCTTTCCCTGGGGCCCAGAGGTGACATTATTACATTTGGGTCTGGGAGAAATCCCTTTTTCGGAAATAACTATCCCAATTCATATACTTGGAAAAGCGAAGAGATACCTGATCTTCAGCATATTATTAATACAGTTCAATGTAACGTTACCATGGAGCGATCCATTACATCTGTTACAGATCATTTAAAACTGTTCACTAGAGATTGGACCAAATGGCTGGAATTTAGGTTTAGGCAAAGTTACAATTTTAACCTATTTCTAAGTTATTGGGGTTTTATTTTTGTTTTTTTCTCTTCTTTCTTTCTTTTTCTCTCATTTCTTTTTTCTTTGCTCTCGACTCATCTTTACTTACTAGACAATAGGAGAATTTTCCTTAAACTGGACAAACTCTGAAATATTAAACATTTGATTAACCAGTTTCTCTTCTTTCAGTTAAAGGAGTACTCCGGCGCACACTTTTTTCCTTTTATCCCGTCCGGGCTGCAAAATAAAAGTAAACGCACTTTCTCTTACCTGCCAACGAGCCCCCGGAGCTCCGGTACACTCCGGTACAGGTGTTGGGTCCCCGGGCTGAATTCTTCTTACTTCCTGTTAGCCCGGCACGTCACACGGAGCTTCAGCCTATCACCAGCAGAGGAGGGACATCACTGCGGCCGGTGATAGGCTGAAGCTCCGTGTGACGTGCCGGGCTAACAGGAAGTAAGAAGAATACAGCCCGGGGACCGAACACCTGTACCGGAGTGTACCGGAGCTCCGGGGGCTCGTTGGCAGGTAAGATAAAGTGCGTTTCTTTTATTTTGCAGCCCGGACGGGATAAAAGGAAAAAAGTGCGCGCCGGAGTACTCCTTTAAATATGAGAAACATTGTTAGAATTTTGAGCAACTTCTTGAAGAGGTAAACTTTATTACTTTGTATTTGTTATGCAATTGTTTATGTAAAAGAATAAAGAACCTTTTTCCTTCCAATCCACGACATATATGGGAATTTACGAGCATGTAACTGGGTCTTCAATCCGTGTAATAATGGCGCAAAGTGTGAAGTAAAGAGATCTTGTACCAGATGTGATCAGATCTCTAGGGATTTTATACCCCGGGGAGGACAAAGAAAAGGAAAAGAATTACACCGATGTTTACTGAACCCGGGGGACGCTGACATATTGACGACTTCTCATATAGAAAAATGGATTTTATGATCTGAGACCGAAAATAGACGTCAAGACGGGAAACGCTGGTCTAGGGTTTGTGATAAATAAAAGTATCTGCAGCGTCTTATGTTCAGAAGAGACGATCTTCAAGGGAGACGCGCGGATCCTGTCTGATGCCTTGAATTAAAGTCTCTATAATCATAATGAGAAGGGGGCGGGGACAACACTGACGCGTTACATTCCCTATATACAACGTCAGGGACAATATTACATTTATTATAAGTCCAGTGTGCAGAGATGAATATAAGAATAATAAATCATATAATATAGAGAACTTCTTAAAAATTGGTAACAAGTTTGGAGATGCAGTATATGATATATGTATAAATGTCAGATATCCTATGTACATGGATAATTTATAGATGTGTTATCTGCATCAATTATTCCTCTGAATTGACTTCTCCCCTGTGTGAGTTCTTTTCTTTGATGCTGATGAAGACTTGATTTCTTAGTAAAACATTTCCCACATTTTGAACATGAAAATGGCTTCTCTCCTGTGTGAGTTATTTGATGTACAACAAGATGCGGTTTCTGAGTAAAACATTTCCCACATTTTGAACATGAAAATGGCTTCTCTCCTGTGTGAGTTCTTTGATGTTGAACAAGACTTGATTGAAAAGTAAAACATTTCCCACATTCTGAACATGAAAACGGCTTCTCTCCTGTGTGAGTTCTTTGATGTCTAACAAGACCTGATTGAAAAGCAAAACATTTCCCACATTCTGAACATGAAAATGGCTTCTCTCCTGTGTGAGTTCTTTTATGTACAACAAGAATTGATTTCTGATTAAAACATTTCCCACATTCTGAACATGAAAATGGCTTCTCTCCTGTGTGAGTTCTTTGATGTGTAACAAGACCTGATTTAAAACTAAAACATTTCCCACATTCTGAGCATGAATATGGTTTCTTTCCTGTATGAGCTTGTTGATGTCCAACACCCCTTCTGTGACCGTTTTTTTGCTGAACATCCTGTGATGACTGAGAAGACAGGACCTGTATATAAGGATGAGATGACAGATCTTGGCTGTGAAGGGCTGAGGGTGTATCTGGGATAATGGAATGTTCTTCATATGTATCTTGTGTGATATCATCATCTGCTTTATAATCTGAAGATATAAGATTCTCCTCTGATCTCCTGCTACAAGAATCTGCAGAGAATAACACAGATTTTATTATCAGTATTAAAGGGGTTCTCCACCATAAGGTGATTTTAGTACGTACCTGGCAGACAGTAATGGACATGCTTAGGAAGGATCTGCACTTGTCTTGGGGCTAAATGGCTATGTTGTGAGATTACCATAACACTGTGGCTAGCTTTTTGTGAATTGGTATTTCCTGTTTGAGTTTCCTTCTTTGCCTACAAATCCCATAATTCCATTTTACTCCCTCCCACACATCAGCCACCCCCATCCATTGAAACATAAATGAGCTGCACCCATTCAAAAGACCTGTGGTTTTCAATCAGGGTGCCTACAGCTGTTGCATTAGTTGTAGATTGATCTCTCTCCCACCAAGCGATCGCTCCACCCATTGAAGCAGACAGGCTACCTGTCATCAGGTGACTAGTGATGTCAGGTCTCAGCCACATTACAACCTGGGAAAAATCTGAGACAACAGTCATTTTGTATGCTGTTAAAAATAAATATTGGGGTGAAAATCACATAAGAATTGTAAGAAAACAGTCACACACAGGTACAGACACTATATTATGGACTACACTAACTTTAACTGGAATACCCCTTTAACCCCTTAACAACCCAGGAACACTGCATCTACGCTGCATTTGAGAGCTTGTTGTTTTGTGGGACGGATCTTACATTGTATTAACTGTGCATTAAAATATAGGTCAGGTCCATACGATCACAGGGATATCTAATTTGCATAGTTTTTGTTACGCTTTACTGCTTTCTAAAAACAATTAAAACAAAAATTGCTTTACATTTTTACAACAAAAAAGTTAAAATATTATTGGAGGGGGGGTTAACATTTTTTTTTTTAAATCTTAAAAAAAATTTTTTTTAACACTTTTTGGTCCCTCTATAGGACTTGTATGAGCAGTCATTGGATTGCTCATACAGATCAGTACAGTACCGTATTTATCGGCGTATAACACGTACTTTTTAGGCTAAAATTTTTAGCCTAAAGTCTATGTGCGTGTTATTCGCCGATACCGCCCCAGGAAAGGCAGGGGGAGAGAGGCCGTCGCTGCCCGCTTCTCTCCCCCTGCCTTTCCTGGGGTCTAGAACCCTGCTTCCGGCCCTTCTCACCCCCTGGCTATCGGTGCCGCTGCCTGTTCTGTCCCCCTGACTATCGGTACCGGCGCCGATAGCCAGGGGGAGAGAAGGGGCAGCGGCACCCATTGCCGGCGCCGCTGCCCCGTTGCCTCCCCCATCCCCGGTGGCATAATTACCTGGGTCGGGTCCGCGCTGCTGCAGGCCCCCGGCGTGCGCCCCTTCGTCGTTGCTATGCGCTGCACGGCGCGGCGCATGACGTCCGAGCGCCACGCTGTGCATAGCAACGACGCAGGGGACGCACGCCGGAGGCCTATAGCAGCACGGACCCGACCCAGGTAATTATGCCACCAGGGATGGAGGGAGGCAACGGTGCCGCTGCCCCTTCTCACCCCCTGGCTGTCGGCGCCGCTTCTCTCCCCCTGGCTAGGGGGTGAGAAGGGCCGGCATCAGGGCTCTAGACCCCCAGGAAAGGCAGGGGGAGAGAAGCGGGCAGCGACGGCCTCTCTCCCCCTGCCTTTCCTGGGGGTATATCGGGGTATACACGCGCACACACGCACCCTTATTTTACCATGGATATTTGGGTAAAAAACTTTTTTTACCCAAATATCCTTGGTAAAATGAGGGTGCGTGTTATAGGCCGGTGTGTGGTATACCCCGATAAATACGGTATTTACTGCATTGATCCATTAGAGCCGACCATAGACAGGCTGTATGAATAGCAGAGTCCCGGCAGTGACAGAGTCCTAGCAATCATGTTATGTGCAGTAAAATTGACTTGTTCTCCTCATAAATCAGGTTGGTACGATCGGTATGTATAACATAGCGTTATCTTTTACTCTGTTTTTTTAAATTTTTTATTTAAACTTATTTTAGTAAAAAGTGAGTAAAGAGACGTACAGTGTAAGCACAGACCATGGAAGTCTATGACAAAATCCCATTCAGCACAGCATGATGTATACAGAGTGAGGACAGCTGCATAACACAGTCACTGACTACAGACACAATACAACCTAAACCGGGAACCTTAACCCCTTAAGGACCGGGGGGTTTTCCGTTTTTGCATTTTTGTTTTTTGCTCCTTGCCTTTAAAAAATCGTAACTCTTTCAATTTTGCACCTAAAAATCCATATGATTGCTTTTTTTTTGCGCCACCAATTCTACTTTGTAATGACGTCAGTCATTTTGCCCAAAAATCTACGGTGAAACGGAAAAAAAATCATTGTGCGACAAAATTGAAAAAAAACCTGCTGTTTTGTAACTTTTGGGGGCTTCCGTTTCTACGTAGTACATTTTTTGGTAAAAATGACACCTTATCTTTATTCTGTAGGTCCATACGGTTATAATGATCCCCTACTTATATAGGTGATTTTGTCGGACTTCTGGAAAAAATCATAACTACATGCAGGAAAATTAATACGTTTAAAATTGTCATCTTCTGACCCCTATAACTTTTTTATTTTTCCGCGTATGGGGCAGTATGAGGACTCATTTTTTGCGCCGTGATCTGAAGTTTTTATCGGTTCCATTTTTGCATTGATAGTACTTATTGATCGCTTTTTATTCATTTTTAAATTATATAAAAAGTGACCAAAAATGCACTACTTTGGACTTTGGAATTTTTTTGCGTGCACACCATTGACCGAGCGGTTTAATTAATGATATATTTTTATAATTCGGACATTTACGCACGCCGTGATACCATATATGTTTATTTTTATTTACACTGTTTTTTTTTTTATTGGAAAAGGGGGGTGATTCAAACTTTTAATAGGGGAGGAGTTAAATGATCTTTATTCACTTTTTTTTCCCACTTTTTTTGTGCAGTGTTATAGGTCCCATAGGGACCTATAACACTGCACACACTGATCATTGTTATCCCATAGGGACCTATAACACTGCACACACTGATCATTGTTATCCCATAGGGACCCATTACACTGCACACACTGATCTCTTATACTGATCATTGTTATCCCATAGGGACCTATAACACTGCACACACTGATCTCTTATACTGATCATTGTTATCCCATAGGGACCTATAACACTGCAAACACTGATCTCTTATACTGATCATTATTATCCCATAGGGACCTATAACACTGCACACACTGATCTCTTATACTGATCATTGTTATCCCATAGGGACCTATAACGCTGCACACACTGATCATTGTTATCCCATAGGGACCTATAACACTGCACACACTGATCATTGTTATCCCATAGGGACCTATAACACTGCACACACTGATCTCTTATACTGATCATTGTTATCCCATAGGGACCTATAACACTGCACACACTGATCTCTTATACTGATCATTGTTATCCCATAGGGACCTATAACACTGCAAACACTGATCTCTTATACTGATCATTATTATCCCATAGGGACCTATAACACTGCACACACTGATCTCTTATACTGATCATTGTTATCCCATAGGGACCTATAACACTGCACACACTGATCTCTTATAATGATCATTGTTATCCCATAGGGACCTATAACACTGCACACACTGATCTTCATCATTGATCACTGGTTTCTCATAAGAAACCAGTGATCAACGATTCTGCCGCATGACTGCTCAGGTCTGGATCTCAGGCACTGAGCAGTCATTTGGCGATCGGACAGCGAGAAGGCAGGTAGGGGCCCTCCCGCTGTCCTGTCAGCTGTTCGGGATGCCGCGATTAGCCGCGGCTATCCCGAACAGCCCGACTGAGCTAGCCGTCAACTTTCACTTTCACTTTTAGCTGCGCGGCTCAGCTCTGAGCGCGTGGCTAAAGGGTTAATAGCGCGCGGCACCGCGATCGGCGCTGCGCACTATTGGAGGCGGGTCCCGGCTTCACTATGACGCCGGGCCCGCCATGATATGACGCGGGGTTACTGTGTAACCCCGCGTTATATCAGGAGAGCAGGACCAAGGACGTACTGGTACGTCCTTGGTCCTTAAGGGGTTAAAGGGGTACTCTGCCCACAGACATCTTATCCCCTATCCAAAGGATAAAATGTCTGATCATGGGGGAAGAAAGGAAGGAGAAAGACAGAAGAGGAAAGGGTTAAAAGGAGGAGCCAAGAGTGCGGAGGACAGAAGAGAGGTGAAAGCCGAGAGAGAACCACACCCCCCCCCCCCCCCATACCTTATGGAACTTATCAGGGCACTTTCTTATTCAAGGTGAGTGTTTTTTTTTTTAAATATTGCAAAACTTTACCTATATTCACAATTTAGTTGTTTTCTGTAGATTTGAAGTCTTCAGATTAGTTCACACGTTTCCATGGTTACATAGTTTTCCGCAATTTGTGCAACTATGGTAACAGCATAATTTTTATGCAGTTTTGAAAAATCCTGGCAAATATGCAATGTATGAACACAGCCTTAGGGGAGGTATATAACTACTATATATCCTGATCCCATAGAGATAGCAGCAGTATACAGATAGAGCTGGAGGGGAGGTGTATAACTACTATATATCCTGATCCCATAGAGATAGCAGCAGTATACAGATAGAGCTGGAGGGGAGATGTATAACTACTATATATCCTGATCCCATAGGGATAGCAGCAGTATACAGATAGAGCTGGAGGGGAGGTGTATAACTACTATATATCCTGATCCCATAGAGATAGCAGCAGTATACAGATAGAGCTGGAGGGGAGATGTATAACTACTATATATCCTGATCCCATAGGGATAGCAGCAGTATACAGATAGAGCTGGAGGGGAGGTGTATAACTACTATATATCCTGATCCCATAGAGATAGCAGCAGTATACAGATAGAGCTGGAGGGGAGGTGTATAACTAATATATATCCTGATCCCATAGAGATAGCAGCAGTATACAGATAGAGCTGGAGGGGAGATGTATAACTAATATATATCCTGATCCCATAGAGATAGCAGCAGTATACAGATAGAGCTGGAGGGGAGGTGTATAACTAATATATATCCTGATCCCATAGAGATAGCAGCAGTATACAGATAGAGCTGGAGGGAAGGTGTATAACTGCTATATATCCTGATCCCATAAAGACAGCAGCAGTATACAGATAGAGCTGGAGGGAAGGTGTATAACTGCTATATATCCTGATTCCATAAAGACAGCAGCAATATACAGATAGAGCTGGAGGGAAGGTGTATAACTGCTATATATCCTGATCCCATAAAGACAGCAGCAATATACAGATAGAGCTGGAGGGAAGGTGTATAACTGCTATATATCCTGATCCCATAAAGACAGCAGCAATATACAGATAGAGCTGGGAGAGGAGGTTTCTGGGAGCTGCCAGGATAATCTGATATGTGATGATGTCATCCTGTAGTTCATAGGGAGTCAGCTGACCTAAGACTGACCACTTCCCCTGACACATTAAACACTGATTTTTGTGGGTCAGACTTATCACATGACTCAGGGCGCTTTCACACCACGTTATCAGCCTGCGGCTGCCGGGGGAAACCGTGAGCTCCCGTACCCCAGCCGGACCAACGCTGGAATCCATTGACTTTAATGAGCCGACCAGAGTCACCGTTTGACTCCGGTCGCCTCATTTTCAACCCGCATCTGGTTTTCTGACCAGACCTAAAACTGTAGTATACTACTAGGTCCAGTCAGAAAACCGGATACAGGGCAGAAATGAGTCGACCAGAGTCAAAAACTGACAGAAAAAAAACCAAGTGGCCTTACAGTGATTAACATAAAAAGTTATAGAGGTCAGCTCAGGGCATATTTCAGCATATTCATTTTTTTTTTAAGAATCTGAAATTCCTTTTAAACTAGTAATTGGGTATCATTTAAAATCGTACTGACCTAAGAATCAAATTGGAAAAATTGCATTTTCTTTTCAGTTTCACCTCACAGATAATAATTTTTCAAATTTTACAGAATATTTTATGGAAAATGAAGAAATGAAGGATTTCATTAACAAGTACAGTGGATCCTGCAAAAAACATGTCTATGTCTATTACAAGACGAGGAGGATAAAATAAAAAATGTAAAAAAATGAAAATTTGCTGCATCATTAATAAAAATAAAAATAAATAAATAAATAAAAATAAGAAAATACAAAAATAAACTATAGTGGAAACCAGGTCAAACACACAGCCAGGGGTCAGGAACCAAAGCTGGTACTCCGGAATAGCCAAAGTCAGGACACCCAAAAGTCAGAACCAGGATTAGGACCAAGAGTGGATGTCAGCCAGACCAGGGTTATAAATGGAATCACAATCAGGAACAACAGTAACAAGCCGTTAAATAGCCAGGACCCAGCAGGGAGGTTTTGTTGTCTGAGAAACCAGAAGTGGAACAAAGGAAAGGCAAGAGCCCTCACAGTACCCACCTCTAAACAAACCCTCCACATAAGGGAGCAACAGATGTGTGAAGGAATTAAGCATGAAAGGCACGAAGAAGGGGAGGAGAACGTACATCTGTAGCTGGAACCCAGGACCGTTCCTCTGCTCCATAGCCTTTCCAGAGGATTAGATACTGGAGGCCGCCCCTGGACATATGGGAGTCAAGGATACTGCAGACCTCATAATCCGACCCCGTCAAGGTGTAGTGAGGTGTAGTGATTGCATCGGATCATTTAAATGTGCGGAATGTCCGTCCATGATTTCTGGGTGTTCATTCTGCACATTTTCAGCCATTTGAACCCGGCCTTAGTGTTCTTAGTGCCAAGAAGAAAGGAGACACATAATAAAATGGGGAGAAGAAGAAGAGAGCCCACCTAGCCTGTCCTAGAGATAAACATTTGGCCGCAGGGAGGTAAATGAAGTGTTTGTGATCCATAAGAATTAGAATAGGTCCGGTAGTACCCACAGACAAGTGCGGCCACTCCTTGAGGGACAAATGATGGCCACTGAGGAACGTTTCCTGGTAATAAAGCTATAAGGATAAAATGGTCTCTCTGGGGTAGGAAGGTGAGACACCTATTCTGTCTCAGACGCATCGTATGAACGGGAAAGCTGGGTTGTGGTGACCCAGGATGGGAGCTGTGGTGACGGCAGCTTTCAGGGTGGAAAACGTTTGTGACCTTCGTGGAATTCACATTTCTCCAGTTTGTAATACAGAACAATCTCTCACAACGTAGCAAAGCAGCTAAAGATTACAGCGCCGGAACTCTGCATATACTACACGGATGTGAGTAAGTGACCCCTCTTTGTAAAGCTGTTTACCTCACTATAACCCCGTATATTGGCTTTAGTGTGGAGAACAAGGGGTCAGATTCTCTATAAGTTACTTTGGATAAGACTGTAATGTGATTGAGGCCCCTGCGATTGATACAGGGCCTCAACTCATCAATCCCAGGGGCCTCAACTCACCAATCCCAGGGGCCTCAACTCACCAATCCCAGGGGCCTCAACTCACCAATCCCAGGGGCCTCAACTCACCAATCCCAGGGGCCTCAACTCACCAATCCCAGGGGCCCCAACTCACCAATCCCAGGGGCCTCAACTCACCAATCCCAGGGGCCTCAACTCACCAATCCCAGGGGCCTCAACTCACCAATCCCAGGGGCCTCAACTCACCAATCCCAGGGGCCCCAACTCACCAATCCCAGGGGCCCCAACTCACCAATACCAGGGGCCTCAACTCACCAATCCCAGGGGCCTCAACTCACCAATCCCAGGGGCCCCAACTCACCAATCCCAGGGGCCCCAACTCACCAATCCCAGGGGCCTCAACTCACCAATCCCAGGGGCCCCAACTCACCAGTCCCAGGGGCCTCAACTCACCAATCCCAGGGGCCTCAACTCACCAATCCCAGGGGCCCCAACTCACCAATCCCAGGGGCCTCAACTCACCAATCCCAGGGGCCTCAACTCACCAATCCCAGGGGCCTCAACTCACCAATCCCAGGGGCCTCAACTCACCAATCCCAGGGGCCTCAACTCACCAATCCCAGGGGCCTCAACTCACCAATCCCAGGGGCCTCAACTCACCAATCCAAGGGGCCTCAACTCACCAATCCCAGGGGCCTCAACTCACCAATCCCAGGGGCCTCAACTCACCAATCCCAGGGGCCTCAACTCACCAATCCCAGGGGCCCCAACTCACCAATCCCAGGGGCCTCAACTCACCAATCCCAGGGGCCTCAACTCACCAATCCCAGGGGCCTCAACTCACCAATCCCAGGGGCCTCAACTCACCAATCCCAGGGGCCTCAACTCACCAATCCCAGGGGCCTCAACTCACCAAACCCAGGGGCCTCAACTCACCAATCCCAGGGGCCTCAACTCACCAATCCCAGGGGCCTCAACTCACCAATCCCAGGGGCCTCAACTCACCAATCCCAGGGGCCTCAACTCACCAATCCCAGGGGCCTCAACTCACCAATCCCAGGGGCCTCAACTCACCAATCCCAGGGGCCTCAACTCACCAATCCCAGGGGCCTCAACTCACCAATCCCAGGGGCCTCAACTCACCAATCCCAGGGGCCTCAACTCACCAATCCCAGGGGCCTCAACTAGATTTGTGGATGAACCCCTGGGACAGTCCATCTGTAACATACTCCTCTACGGCTTGGTTCTCTGCCACAAACAGAGGGTAGAATCTATCGATCTCTCCTGCTCTGGACAGTTGTTGACATGGACAGAGGTGGCAGCGAAGAACAGTGTGGTCAAACTGGAAATTACTACACAACTTCCTCTGGAGCATTCAGCAGCTGATTAGTACTGGAAGGATAACTATTTATAAATAGAAGTAATTTACAATTCTAACTTATAACTTAGCACCAGTTGATAAAAAAATGTTTTTTCATCGGAGTACCCCTTTAAAAAATGCCATAAAAAATGTATTACATTCGGTGACTAAGTAGAATCTGTGACTGTTCTCTGCATTTGTGGTTACTATTCACCTGGGAGGTTACCTGTAGGAATGTCCTCCTTATACTGCTCATCACCGCTCATATCTGTCTCTTCTTCTTTCTTTATGTCTGTAGCATTAATATAGATCAGATCTTTTCCTGTAGGAATGTTCTCCTTATACTGCTCATCACCGCTCACATCTGTTTCTTCTTCTTCTTTCTTTATGTCTGTAGCATTAATATAGATCAGATCTTTCTCTGTAGGAATGTCCTCCTTATACTGCTCATTACCACTCACATCTGTCTCTGCAGCATTAATATTGTTCGGATCTTCTCCCTGATTCATAACATGTGGAATAAATATAGTAAAAGTCATCAGACAGTAGGAGAAGTCACATGGGATGTTATAGATGAGCAGGAGACGAGGAGTCATGGAGGGTGAGGGGACTGACCACAAGAGCTTCACAGCCCTTCTACAGATCATAGGGAATATCTCCATCTACCTGATCATCCTGTGGAAGAAGAGGACGGGGACACCTCTCTGGTGCTGTTCTCTTACTGGATCTGACTGTAGGGAACACATACAGACACTGAATTCATTCTTTACATACAAATAATGAGAGGACGTGTGTATATAGTCATGTCTATTACCTGGTGATGTGAGGGGCTGCTGATCCTCCATCATGACCTGATCCTTGTACTGATCCTTGTGTCCTTCTACATACTCCCACTCCTCCATGGAGAAATAGACCGCCACGTCCTGACACCTTATAGGAACCTGACACATAATGATACAGTCATCACCCCGACCCCTCCAGTGGTGTTACTGTATAATGTCCCAGCATTCCCAGCAGGGTCACCTCTCCAGTCATCACCAGACCCCTCCATTACTGTATAATGTCCCAGCATTCCCAGCAGTGTCACCTCTCCAGTCATCACCAGACCCCTCCATTACTGTATAATGTCCCAGCAGTGTCACCTCTCCAGTCATCACCAGACCCCTCCATTACTGTATAATGTCCCAGCAGTGTCACCTCTCCAGTCATCACCAGACCCCTCCATTACTGTATAATGTCCCAGCATTCCCAGCAGTGTCACCTCTCCAGTCATCACCAGACCCCTCCATTACTGTATAATGTCCCAGCAGTGTCACCTCTCCAGTCATCACCAGACCCCTCCAGTGGTGTTACTGTATAATGTATATAGAGGATGTGCATAAGTTACAAGATGACTTGGATAGACTAAGTGTCTGGGCATCCACTTGGCAAATGAGGTTCAATGTGGATAAATGTAAAGTTATGCATCTGGGTACTAATAACCTGCAGCATCGTATGTCTTAGGGGGGATTAAACTATCAGAGTCACTGGTAGAGAAGGATCTGGGTGACTTGTAGATCACAGACTACAGAATAGCACAATGTCAGGCTGCTGCTTCCAAAGCCGGCAGGATATTGTCATGTATAAAAAGAGGCATGGACTCAAGGGACAGGGACATAATACTCGCCCTTTATAAAGCATTGGTACGGCCTCACCTGGAATATGCTGTTCAGTTTTGGGCACCTGTTCATAAAAGGGACACTGCAGAGTTGGAAAGGGTTCAGAGACGTGCGACTAAACTAATATGGGGCATGGAACATCTTAGCTATGAGGAGCGATTAAAGGAGTTACAATTGTTTAGTCTTGAGAAGAGACGTTTAAGGGGGGATATGATAAACGTATATAAGTATATTAATGGCCCATACAAAAAATATGGAGAAAAACTGTTCCAGGTTAAACCCCCCCAAAGGACGAGGAGGCACTCCCTCCGTCTGGAGAAGAAAAGGTTTAGTCTCAAGGGGCGACTGTGAATTTATGGAACGGTCTACCTCAGGAACTGGTCACAGCAGGAACAATTAACAGCTTTAAAGCAGGATTAGATACATTCCTGGAACAAAATAACATTAATGCTTATGAAGAAATATAAAACTACATGCCTTCCCCTTATCCCCTTACATCCTTCCCTTCAATCCCCTGGTTGGACTTGATGGACGTATGTCTTTTTTCAACCATACTAACTATGTAACTATGTAACTATGTAATGTCCCAGCATTCCCAGCAGTGTCACCTCTCTATTCCTCACCAGACCCCGCCATTACTGTATAATGTCCCAGCATTCCCAGCAGTGTCACCTCTCCAGTCATCACCAGACTCCTCCATTACTGTATAATGTCCCAGCAGTGTCACCTCTCCAGTCATCACCAGACCCCTCCATTACTGTATAAGGTCCCAGCAGTGTCACCTCTCCAGTCATCACCAGACCCCTCCATTACTGTATAATGTCCCAGCAGTGTCACCTCTCCAGTCATCACAGACCCCTCCATTACTGTATAATGTCCCAGCAGTGTCACCTCTCCAGTCATTACCAGACCCCTCCATTACTGTATAATGTCCCAGCATTCCCAGCAGTGTCACCTCTCCAGTCATCACCAGACCCCTCCATTACTGTATAATGTCCCAGCAGTGTCACCTCTCCAGTCATCACCAGACCCCTCCATTACTGTATAAGGTCCCAGCAGTGTCACCTCTCCACTCATCACCAGACCCCTCCATTACTGTATAATGTCCCAGCAGGGTCACCTCTCCAGTCATCACCAGACCCCTCCATTACTGTATAATGTCCCAGCATTCCCAGCAGTGTCACCTCTCCAGTCATCACCAGACCCCTCCATTACTGTATAATGTCCCAGCAGTGTCACCTCTCCAGTCATCACCAGACCCCTTCATTACTGTATAATGTCCCAGCAGTGTCACCTCTCCAGTCATCACCAGACCCCTCCATTACTGTATAATGTCCCAGCAGTGTCACCTCTCCAGTCATCACCAGACCCCTCCATTACTGTATAATATCCCAGCAGGGTCACCTCTCCAATCATCACCAGACCCCTCCATTACTGTATAATGTCCCAGCAGTGTCACCTCTCCAGTCATCACCAGACCCGTCCATTACTGTATAATGTCCCAGCATTCCCAGCAGTGTCACCTCTCCAGTCATCACCAGACCCCTCCATTACTGTATAATGTCCCAGCAGTGTCACCTCTCCGGTCATCACCAGACCCCTCCATTACTGTATAATGTCCCAGCATTCCCAGCAGTGTCACCTCTCCAGTCATCACCAGACCCCTCCATTACTGTATAATGTCCCAGCAGTGTCACCTCTCCAGTCATCACCAGACCCCTCCATTACTGTATAATGTCCCAGCATTCCCAGCAGTGTCACCTCTCTAGTCATCACCAGACCCCTCCATTACTGTATAATGTCCCAGCAGTGTCACCTCTCCAGTCATCACCAGACCCCTCCATTACTGTATAATGTCCCAGCAGTGTCACCTCTCCAGTCATCACCAGACCCCCCCATTACTGTATAATGTCCTAGCATTCCCAGCAGTGTCACCTCTCCAGTCATCACCAGACCCCTCCATTACTGTATAATGTCCCAGCAGTGTCACCTCTCCATTCATCACCAGACCCCTCCATTACTGTATAAGGTCCCAGCAGTGTCACCTCTCCAGTCATCACCAGACCCCTCCATTACTGTATAATGTCCCAGCATTCCCAGCAGTGTCACCTCTCCAGTCATCACCAGACCCCTCCATTACTGTATAATGTCCCAGCAGTGTCACCTCTCCAGTCATCACCAGACCCCTCCATTACTGTATAATGTCCCAGCATTCCCAGCAGTGTCACCTCTCCAGTCATCACCAGACCCCTCCATTACTGTATAATGTCCCAGCAGTGTCACCTCTCCAGTCATCACCAGACCCCTCCATTACTGTATAATGTCCCAGCAGTGTCACCTCTCCAGTCATCACCAGACCCCTCCATTACTGTATAATGTCCCAGCAGTGTCACCTCTCCAGTCATCACCAGACCCCTCCATTACTGTATAATGTCCCAGCAGTGTCACCTCTCCAGTCATCACCAGACTCCTCCATTACTGTATAATGTCCCAGCAGTGTCACCTCTCCAGTCATCACCAGACCCCTCCATTACTGTATAATGTCCCAGCAGTGTCACCTCTCCAGTCATCACCAGACCCGTCCATTACTGTATAATGTCCCAGCATTCCCTGCAGTGTCACCTCTCCAGTCATCACCAGACCCCTCCATTACTGTATAATGTCCCAGCAGTGTCACCTCTCCAGTCATCACCAGACCCCCTCCATTACTGTATAATGTCCCCACAGTGTCACCTCTCCAGTCATCACCAGACCCCTCCATTACTGTATAATGTCCCAGCAGGGTCACCTCTCCAGTCATCACCAGACCCCTCCATTACTGTATAATGTCCCAGCATTCCCAGCAGTGTCACCTCTCCAGTCATCACCAGACGCCTCCATTACTGTATAATGTCCCAGCAGTGTCACCTCTCCAGTCATCACCAGACCCCTCCATTACTGTATAATGTCCCAGCAGTGTCACCTCTCCAGTCATCACCAGACCCCTCCATTACTGTATAATGTCCCAGCAGTGTCACCTCTCCAGTCATCACCAGACCCCTCCATTACTGTATAATGTCCCAGCAGTGTCACCTCTCCAGTCATCACCAGACCCCTCCATTACTGTATAATGTCCCAGCAGTGTCACCTCTCCAGTCATCACCAGACCCCTCCATTACTGTATAATGTCCCAGCAGTGTCACCTCTCCAGTCATCACCAGACCCCTCCATTACTGTATAATGTCCCAGCAGTGTCACCTCTCCAGTCATCACCAGACCCCTCCATTACTGTATAATGTCCCAGCAGTGTCACCTCTCCAGTCATCACCAGACCCCTCCATTACTGTATAATGTCCCAGCAGTGTCACCTCTCCAGTCATCACCAGACCCCTCCATTACTGTATAATGTCCCAGCAGTGTCACCTCTCCAGTCATCACCAGACCCCTCCATTACTGTATAATGTCCCAGCAGTGTCACCTCTCCAGTCATCACCAGACCCCTCCATTACTGTATAATGTCCCAGCAGTGTCACCTCTCCAGTCATCACCAGACCCCTCCATTACTGCATAATGTCCCAGCATTCCCAGCAGTGTCACCTCTCCAGTCATCACCAGACCCCTCCATTACTGTATAAGGTCCCAGCAGTGTCACCTCTCCACTCATCACCAGACCCCTCCATTACTGTATAATGTCCCAGCAGGGTCACCTCTCCAGTCATCACCAGACCCCTCCATTACTATATAATGTCCCAGCAGTGTCACCTCTCCAGTCATCACCAGACCCCTCCATTACTGTATAATGTCCCAGCAGTGTCACCTCTCCAGTCATCACCAGACCCCTCCATTACTGTATAATGTCCCAGCAGTGTCACCTCTCCAGTCATCACCAGACCCCTCCATTACTGTATAATGTCCCAGCAGTGTCACCTCTCCAGTCATCACCAGACCCCTCCATTACTGTATAACGTCCCAGCAGTGTCACCTCTCCAGTCATCACCAGACCCCTCCATTACTGTATAACGTCCCAGCAGTGTCACCTCTCCAGTCATCACCAGACCCCTCCATTACTGTATAATGTCCCAGCAGTGTCACCTCTCCAGTCATCACCAGACCCCTCCATTACTGTATAATGTCCCAGCATTCCCAGCAGTGTCACCTCTCCAGTCATCACCAGACCCCTCCATTACTGTATAATGTCCCAGCAGTGTCACCTCTCCGGTCATCACCAGACCCCTCCATTACTGTATAATGTCCCAGCATTCCCAGCAGTGTCACCTCTCCAGTCATCACCAGACCCCTCCATTACTGTATAATGTCCCAGCAGTGTCACCTCTCCAGTCATCACCAGACCCCTCCATTACTGTATAATGTCCCAGCATTCCCAGCAGTGTCACCTCTCTAGTCATCACCAGACCCCTCCATTACTGTATAATGTCCCAGCAGTGTCACCTCTCCAGTCATCACCAGACCCCTCCATTACTGTATAATGTCCCAGCAGTGTCACCTCTCCAGTCATCACCAGACCCCTCCATTACTGTATAATGTCCCAGCAGTGTCACCTCTCCAGTCATCACCAGACCCCTCCATTACTGTATAATGTCCCAGCAGGGTCACCTCTCCAGTCATCACCAGACCCCTCCATTACTGTATAATGTCCCAGCATTCCAAGCAGTGTCACCTCTCCAGTCATCACCAGACCCCTCCATTACTGTATAATGTCCCAGCAGTGTCACCTCTCCAGTCATCACCAGACCCCTCCATTACTGTATAATGTCCCAGCAGTGTCACCTCTCCAGTCATCACCAGACCCCTCCATTACTGTATAATGTCCCAGCAGTGTCACCTCTCCAGTCATCACCAGACCCCTCCATTACTGTATAATGTCCCAGCAGTGTGACCTCTCCAGTCATCACCAGACCCCTCCATTACTGTATAATGTCCCAGCAGTGTCACCTCTCCAGTCATCACCAGACCCCCCCATTACTGTATAATGTCCCAGCATTCCCAGCAGTGTCACCTCTCCATTCATCACCAGACCCCTCCATTACTGTATAAGGTCCCAGCAGTGTCACCTCTCCAGTCATCACCAGACCCCTCCATTACTGTATAATGTCCCAGCATTCCCAGCAGTGTCACCTCTCCAGTCATCACCAGACCCCTCCATTACTGTATAATGTCCCAGCAGTGTCACCTCTCCAGTCATCACCAGACCCCTCCATTACTGTATAATGTCCCAGCATTCCCAGCAGTGTCACCTCTCCAGTCATCACCAGACCCCTCCATTAATGTATAATGTCCCAGCAGTGTCACCTCTCCAGTCATCACCAGACCCCTCCATTACTGTATAATGTCCCAGCAGTGTCACCTCTCCAGTCATCACCAGACCCCTCCATTACTGTATAATGTCCCAGCAGTGTCACCTCTCCAGTCATCACCAGACCCCTCCATTACTGTATAATGTCCCAGCAGTGTCACCTCTCCAGTCATCACCAGACCCCTCCATTACTGTATAATGTCCCAGCAGTGTCACCTCTCCAGTCATCACCAGACCCCTCCATTACTGTATAATGTCCCAGCATTCCCTGCAGTGTCACCTCTCCAGTCATCACCAGACCCCTCCATTACTGTATAATGTCCCAGCAGTGTCACCTCTCCAGTCATCACCAGACCCCTCCATTACTGTATAATGTCCCAGCAGTGTCACCTCTCCAGTCATCACCAGACTCCTCCATTACTGTATAATGTCCCAGCAGTGTCACCTCTCCAGTCATCACCAGACCCCTCCATTACTGTATAATGTCCCAGCAGTGTCACCTCTCCAGTCATCACCAGACCCCTCCATTACTGTATAATGTCCCAGCATTCCCTGCAGTGTCACCTCTCCAGTCATCACCAGACCCCTCCATTACTGTATAATGTCCCAGCAGTGTCACCTCTCCAGTCATCACCAGACCCCCTCCATTACTGTATAATGTCCCAGCATTCCCAGCAGTGTCACCTCTCCAGTCATCACCAGACCCCTCCATTACTGTATAATGTCCCAGCAGTGTCACCTCTCCAGTCATCACCAGACCCCTCCATTACTGTATAATGTCCCAGCAGTGTCACCTCTCCAGTCATCACCAGACCCCTCCATTACTGTATAATGTCCCAGCAGTGTCACCTCTCCAGTCATCACCAGACCCCTCCATTACTGTATAAGGTCCCAGCAGTGTCACCTCTCCACTCATCACCAGACCCCTCCATTACTGTATAATGTCCCAGCAGGGTCACCTCTCCAGTCATCACCAGACCCCTCCATTACTGTATAATGTCCCAGCAGTGTCACCTCTCCAGTCATCACCAGACCCCTCCATTACTGTATAATGTCCCAGCAGTGTCACCTCTCCAGTCATCACCAGACCCCTCCATTACTGTATAATGTCCCAGCAGTGTCACCTCTCCAGTCATCACCAGACCCCTCCATTACTATATAATGTCCCAGCAGTGTCACCTCTCCAGTCATCACCAGACCCCTCCATTACTGTATAATGTCCCAGCAGTGTCACCTCTCCAGTCATCACCAGACCCCTCCATTACTGTATAATGTCCCAGCATTCCCAGCAGGGTCCCCTCTCCAGTCATCACCAGACCCCTCCATTACTGTATAATGTCCCAGCATTCCCAGCAGGGTCACCTCTCCAGTCATCACCAGACCCCTCCATTACTGTATAATGTCCCAGCATTCCCAGCAGTGTCACCTCCCCAGTCATCACCAGACTCCTCCATTACTGTATAATGTCCCAGCATTCCCAGCAGTGTCACCTCTCCAGTCATCACCAGACCCCTCCATTACTGTATAATGTCCCAGCAGTGTCACCTCTCCAGTCATCACTAGACCCCTCCATTACTGTATAATGTCCCAGCAGTGTCACCTCTCCAGTCATCACCAGACCCCTCCATTACTGTATAATGTCCCAGCAGTGTCACCTCTCCAGTCATCACCAGACCCCTCCATTACTGTATAATGTCCCAGCATTCCCAGCAGTGTCACCTCTCCAGTCATCACCAGACCCCTCCATTACTGTATAATGTCCCAGCAGTGTCACCTCTCCAGTCATCACCAGACCCCTCCATTACTGTATAATGTCCCAGCAGTGTCACCTCTCCAGTCATCACCAGACCCCTCCATTACTGTATAATGTCCCAGCAGTGTCACCTCTCCAGTCATCACCAGACCCCTCCATTACTGTATAACGTCCCAGCAGTGTCACCTCTCCAGTCATCACCAGACCCCTCCATTACTGTATAATGTCCCAGAAGTGTCACCTCTCCAGTCATCACCAGACCCCTCCATTACTGTATAATGTCCCAGCATTCTCAGCAGTGTCACCTCTCCAGTCATCACTAGACCCCTCCATTACTGTATAATGTCCCAGCAGGGACACCTCTCCAGTCATCACCAGACCCCTCCATTACTGTATAATGTCCCAGCAGTGTCACCTCTCCAGTCATCACCAGACCCCTCCATTACTGTATAATGTCCCAGCAGTGTCACCTCTCCAGTCATCACCAGATCCCTCCATTACTGTATAATGTCCCAGCAGTGTCACCTCTCCAGTCATCACCAGACCCCTCCATTACTGTATAATGTCCCAGCAGTGTCACCTCTCCAGTCATCACCAGACCCCTCCATTACTGTATAATGTCCCAGCATTCCCAGCAGTGTCACCTCTCCAGTCATCACCAGACCCCTCCTTTACTGTATAATGTCCCAGCATTCCCAGCAGTGTCACCTCTCCAGTCATCACCAGACCCCTCCATTACTGTATAACGTCCCAGCAGTGTCACCTCTCCAGTCATCACCAGACCCCTCCATTACTGTATAATGTCCCAGCAGTGTCACCTCTCCAGTCATCACCAGACCCCTCCATTACTGTATAATGTCCCAGCAGTGTCACCTCTCCAGTCATCACCAGACCCCTCCATTACTATATAATGTCCCAGCAGTGTCACCTCTTCAGTCATCACAAGACCCCTCCATTACTGTATAATGTCCCAGCAGGGTCACCTCTCCAGTCAGCAGCTCCATCATCTTGTTGATAAGTTCTAGGATCTTCTGTTCATCCATTTCCTCATGTATCAGGGAGTGAGGTGGGGGCCCCGGGATTGGGCTCAAGGTTCTTCCCCATCCTTCACACACAGGGGCCCCACAGCGCCCACTAGAGGACTTCTTCACTACTGTGTAATCCTGTGTATGGAGATACACATTAATATCACTACATATATTCCCAGAATCCCTCACCTCTCCAGTCATATCCATCTGTTATTACATAGATAAGAATGAGGTCATGTGACATCACTCCCAGAATCCCTCACCTCTCCAGTCATATCCATCTGTTATACATAGATAAGAATGAGGTCATGTGACATCACTCCCAGAATCCCTCACCTCTCCAGTCATATCCATCTGTTATTCCATAGATAAGAATGAGGTCATGTGACATCACTCCCAGAATCCCTCACCTCTCCAGTCATATCCATCTGTTATTACATAGATAAGAATGAGGTCATGTGACATCACTCCCAGAATCCCTCACCTCTCCAGTCATATCCATCTGTTATTCCATAGATAAGAATGAGGTCATGTGACATCACTCCCAGAATCCCTCACCTCTCCAGTCATATCCATCTGTTATTACATAGATAAGAATGAGGTCATGTGACATCACTCCCAGAATCCCTCACCTCTCCAGTCATATCCATCTGTTATTACATAGATAAGAATGAGGTCATGTGACATCACTCCCAGAATCCCTCACCTCTCCAGTCATATCCATCTGTTATTACATAGATAAGAATGAGGTCATGTGACATCACTCCCATAATCCCTCACCTCTCCAGTCATATCCATCTGTGATTACATAGATAAGAATGAGGTCATGTGACATCACTCCCAGAATCCCTCACCTCTCCATTCATATCCATCTGTTATTACATAGATAAGAATGAGGTCATGTGACATCACTCCCAGAATCCCTCACCTCTCCAGTCATATCCATCTGTTATTACATAGATAAGAGTGAGGTCATGTGACATCACTCCCAGAATCCCTCACCTCTCCAGTCATATCCATCTGTTATTATATAGATAAGAATGAGGTCATGTGACATCACTCCCAGAATCCCTCACCTCTCCAGTCATATCCATCTGTTATTATATAGATAAGAATGAGGTCATGTGACATCACTCCCAGAATCCCTCACCTCTTCAGTCTTATCCATCTGTTATTACATAGATAAGAATGAGGTCATGTGACATCACTCCCAGAATCCCTCACCTCTCCAGTCATATCCATCTGTTATTCCATAGATAAGAATGAGGTCGTGTGACATCACTCCCAGAATCCCTCACCTCTCCAGTCATATCCATCTGTTATTACATAGATAAGAATGAGGTCATGTGACATCACTCCCAGAATCCCTCACCTCTCCAGTCATATCCATCTGTTATTACATAGATAAGAATGAGGTCATGTGACATCACTCCCAGAATCCCTCACCTCTCCAGTCATATCATCTGTCATTACATAGATAAGAATGAGGTCATGTGACATCACTCCCAGAATCCCTCACCTCTCCAGTAAGCAGGAAGAGTATCTGTAGGGTGAGGTTTATGATCCTGTCGGCCATCTTGTTCCTGTCTCTCTCCATGGTTGATGGGTCATCCAGGAGAATTCTCTTATATAGAAGATATCAGCAGAGGATCCTGGATTGGAGAAACCTGAAGGGAAGAAGAGGAGACGATGATAAACCGCACCAGATTCTATGGAGAAATAAAATCCATTTCCTGGAGATAATCTGAGGAAACATCTGAGGAGACATTATAGGAGTTTTCAGATTCCTCTATAAAACAAAATCCATTGTCCGAGGGCTGTAAAATAAGAGACTAGAGCGCACTCCCCTCTCCCGTCCAGTGGTGGCGCTCTGGTCCTCCAGGTCTTCTGAGGTCGCTCTCCCTGCTCTGCTGAAGACGTTGTGAATCCATTTCTCCTAATCTCTGAGGCTGCGGTGTATTCAGAACGTCTTCATCAGAGCAGGGAGAAGAATAGAGGGATTCAATATGACATTGTCCAATGAAGAATAGTGAAATGTGTCCACTAGGGGGCACAATATACATCACAATTACATCAGGATTTTATGTGAATTGTGATATGTCCCCCCGGAAGAACCTGCTATTACCTGCAGCAGAGGCCAAGCATCATATACCGTTACACACGCAGGGTCTGGGCCACCACCGGAGTCAGTGTTTCCCAAGCAGGGTGCCTCCAGCTGTTACAGCATTTGGCTGTCAGGGCATGCTGGGAGTTGTAGTTTCACAACAGCTGGAGGCACGCTGGATTGGAAACACTGTCTATAGTAATAATAGGGGCGCAGGAGAAACTTAAAAAACCTGATGCTTACATAGTCCTGTATGGAAGAAGTGGCTGATACCCGGAGAAAAGAGACTGACCAGGTGACAGGATGGGCGGGTAAGTGACCTGATACCTTCACCATCCAGACATCCCCTGGGGGCAGTATAGGCAGGAAATCAGGAAACAACCGCTGGTCAGCACGGTGCTCCCTAGAGAAACAACCGCACAGCGCCATGTCTAAGCCACGCCCACCTACATTATTTTATTACAAAAATGGGATATAAACTTATTAGGGGAGGGGCTTCTATTACAAACCCTGAATAACGCTCTGCCATAGTGATCAGTGTTATCGGTGCTCGGCTTATACAGGCTGTGGAGGTGTCTGTATACTTAGAGCCCCGATCTGAGCACAGAGCACGGTAAGGGGCCCTCCGGCCGTCATCTCAGCTGATCTAGACTCCGCCCCCAACAACTGCATTTTACTCATTTTAGATCCTGCAATCGACTTTGATCATGGAATCTAAAGGGTTAATGGAGATGAGCGTCATTAGTGGTGAGTCCCGGCTGCTTATAGCTCCTGAGCTCACCTCAAAGTCCCATATGGGGCACAGAATGTAAATATACATCGTGTCCTTAAGGGTTAATAATAAACATCCCCAATAATCCTGATCTGATGGTGACCGCACACACATACCTGTATCTGTAGAGGAGCCGTGTGCTTACAGGACCTGCGATGATGTCACCGTCATGTGATCAGTCACATGGAGGAGGAGGAGTCACATGATCAGGGGCTGCTGCTCTGAGAGATCTCCACACACAACACAACTGCAGTGACTGCCCCACCAGGACCTGCTCTGTATCTGCTACATGCTGGAGGTGTAGGACCTGTGATGATGTCACAATCATGTGACCAGTACATTTTGGGGTAAAGCATAGCAGTAAAGATATCACTGTGGCTGAAGGACCTGTGGGGAGGATCATGTGACAGGAGTGGGCGGAGGTCAGCTGTGCAGGATAGACGGGATGGTGAGTTAAGGACCTGTGAGAATGGTCATGTGACAGCAGAGTCCCGATTGATCACATGACTGTGACATCATCGCAGGTCCTGTAAGTACACGGCTCCTGTACAGCTCTGCAGGTGGAGGTATGTGTGAGGTCACATGTTGCTGTTAGATGTTTTTTTGTACTATTAACCTCTTCAGAACCCAGCAGTTTTGCGTTTTAACCCCTTAAGGACACAGTGATTTCTCTTTTTAATGTTTTCCTCCTCGCCTTCTAATAGCCATAATGATTGTGATTTCCTCTTTACAAACCCATATGAGGCTTCTTGTTCTTGTTGTTGTTTTTTTTCACCACCGGTTTGTACTTTGTAATGACATCACTCATTTTACTGCAAAATCTACAACAAAAATTTTTATTTGTGGGGTGAAATCTGGGATCTTCTGTTTGGACGCAGTGCACATTACGGTAATAATTCTCTTTATTCTGTAGGTCCAAACGATTACAATGATAAATGATTTATATAGGTTTTATTTTAACACTATTAAAATATAAAACAATTCTGACTTTTTGTACAATAATGAGTCTGTATCAGATCGTCCTACCTTGGCCCCTATAATTCTCTTATTATTCCGTATACCGGGATGTATGAAAGTCATTTTTTGCGCCGTGATCTGTAATTTTTATCGGAAACACTTTAGTTTTGATGAGACTTTTTGATCACTTTTTAAGAATTTTTTTCTGGACCATGAAGTTGTATTTTTTTACGCGTACGCCATTGACCGTGCGGTTACACATATGTTTAGGTTTATTTTTGTTTACATTATTTCATTTAAGAGAAACAAATTGGTAAATGGGGAAGATTCAATTGTTTATTAGGGGAGGGGCTTATTCACATTAAGTTAATGTTCTTTTTACCTTATTCCCAGTTTTTTAGTCCCTGTATTAGACTATTACATGGAATCTATAGATTACATACACTGATCAATGCTGTGATGCTGAGGCTGCCTGCAGGATTGGAGCGTCGTTCAGACAGCGTGGAGCGAGGTTAGGGACCTCCACCCGTTCTCTCAGCTGACCGGGACCCCGCTATTTCACTGTGGGTGTCCTTATCAGCTGCTATCAGCATTGGTGATGTCCGGCATTAGCAATGAGTCCCAGATGCTGATAGCAGGTAGGACCTAGGGGCTATTGGCAGCGGCCTCCCTCCCATCCAAATCTTATCACTTTAATGACAGGAGTCCCTGCACTGAAAGGGGTTTCCTGCACAAGAGCAGAAGATATGCCAGATTTGATGCGTCTTCTGCTCCGGAGCTGGGCCCATGGCTATACATTATATACCTCCTGCCCAGTCAGCCATGAAGGAGTTAAATGGTGGTGATGCATTGCCACTTAACTTTTTTGGGGCCATACACTATACAGATAGCTGCTTATTGTCCCTTCTCCTCGCTGGGAAAAGAACAACCAGTCTAGCTAGGGTTAAGTGGCGCACAGCACTGCCAATTCTATCCTTAGGGGCCAGACAGTAAGCAGCCATCTATATAGTCCCGGGGGAGGGGAGCAGTGATACTATGAAATATCACTTAACTCCTTACACTCCATGGGACGGGCGCTTTGGGTATAATGACCTGAACTGACAGCTGGATCATCAGACTTGCGGTCAGTTGGGGACATGTGACCATAATATAGAGGATCTGCCCCGACAAGTATTCACCTCATCATCCGAGAGCAAGAAGATAAATCATGTGCAGGAATATCCCCTCAAATGTCTCCATATAACATCCTGGAATTGTATAGAATTAAATGTTTATTCACAATACAGGTTCCTATAAGGTGTCAGGACGTGGCGGTCTATTTCTCCATGGAGGAGTGGGAGTATGTAGAAGGACACAAGGATCAGTACAAGGATCAGGTCATATGGAGGATCAGCAGCCCCTCACATCACCAGGTAATAGACATGACTATATACACACGTCCTCTCATTATTTGTATGTAAAGAATGAATTCAGTCTCTGTATGTGTTCCCTACAGTCAGATCCAGTAATCGAACAGCACCAGAGAGGTGTCCCCGTCCTCTTGATGAACAGAATATGGAGGACATTACTACAGGGAAAAATCTCATCTATATTAATGCTACAGACATAAAGGAAGAAGAAGAGACGGATGTGAGCGGTGATGAGCAGTATAAGGAGGATATTCCTACAGAGAAAGATCTGATCTATATTAATGCTACAGACATAAAGGAAGAACAAGAGACATATGTAAGCAGTGATGAGCAGTATAAGGAGAACATTCCTACAGGGAAAGATCTTATCTATATTTATGCTACAGACATAAAGAAAGAAGAAGAAACAGATGTGAGCGGTGATGAGCAGTATAAGGAGGACATTCCTACAGGGAAACATCTGAGCTCTATTAATGCTACAGACCTAAAGGAAGAAGAAGAGACAGATGTAAGCAGTGATGAACAGTATAAGGAGGGCATTTCAACAGGGAGAGATCTGCTCTATATTAATGCGACAGACCTAAAGAAAGAAGAAGAGACAGATGTGAGCAGTGATGAGCAGTATCAGGAGGGCATTTCTACAGGTGAGTAGTAACCACTAAATACAGAGAAGAGTCACAGATTCTACTCAGTCACCGACTGCAGTAATTACAGAAAAAAATAATGTTCATATATGTTGCTCACTAGGTCTATTTGTCTTCTGTATTTGGCTCACAAATCCCTTTGTTCTGCTGTTCACCTTTTCTGGCATCCACTGTTCAGGAAAGGGAGTGTCTGAGGCAAGCACTGAGCCCGCCCTCACTCACCATTCATTCGACTTCCTCCCTGGGTCTGCTGTGCCGGATCTCTTTATCCAATCACTGCAGGCTATTCTGTAACCCCCTCCTCTCTGCTTTCATGCTGCAGTCTGATAGGACAGGAGTGAGCACAGGGGAGTACTAGTCCTGCCAGGTCTGTGCTTCAGCTGGGACAAAGATGATTCTACAACCGGACAGGATTATGTTTTATATGCAAAATGAACCCCACCTCGAGGATCCTGCCCTACTGGGTACACAATGAAAAATTATTGGAAATAGTTTATTTGAAAAAATGTGGAAATATTTATTAAAATACAATTATAAATGTAAAAGAAAGAAAAACCCCATATACATAAAACATAATGATCAGAGAAATACTCGTTATATGTTGTAATTCTCTGCCATTGGGCCCTAATGGTAAAAGATAGAGAGATATAGCAGTGCCAATTGTTTAGGAGTGCGGACATTTAAACATCTGGCACTGCTATATCTCTCTATCTTTTACCATTAGGGCCCAATGGCAGAGAATTACAACATATAACTAGTATTTCTCTGATCATTATGTTTTATGTATATGGGGTTTTTCTTTGTTTTAAATTTATAATTGTATTTTAATAAATATTTCCACATTTTTTCAAATAAACTATTTCCAATAATTTTTCATTGTGTACCCAGTAGGGCAGGATCCTCGAGGAGGGGTTAATTTTACATATATTTTTTATATTTTTGATCTGTGGGGATCAATCTTTTAGCCACATTAAACCTCGGACGCTTGGTTGTGAGCTGCACACATCCCTTTACTTGTGTAGGATTATGTTTTAGATCTGTGGTCTCAAAGTGTGGCCCTTACTGATACTGAGCATGTGTTTTGTCTTTAACCCCTCAAGGACCAGGCCAATTTTATTTTTGCGTTTTCGTTTTTTCCTCCTCGCCTTCAAAAATCCAGAACTCTTTTACATTTACATTCATAGACCCATATGAGGCTTGTTTTTTGCGGGACCAATTGTACTTTGTCATGAACCCTCATTTTACCATAAAATGTACGGCGAACCCAAATTATTATTTTTTTTGTGAGAAAATTTTAATGAAAACCACAATTTTGCTGATTTGGAGGGTTTTGTTTTCTCCCTGTACACTTTACGGTAAAAATGACATTTTTCTTTATTCTGTTGGTCAATTCGATTAAAATTACACCTACGATTACACACTTTTCTATTATTGTACTGCTTTTAAAAAATCTCAAACTTATATATTTTTTACTAAATCAGTCGCCCTATTTTGACCACCTATAACTTTTCCATTTTTCCGTATACGGGGCGGTATGAGGGCTCATTCTTTGCACCATGACCTGTAGGTTTTTTTTTGTTCCACTTTTGTGTATATGTGACTTTTAAGTCGCTTTTTTATAAAAAAAAAAATTGTGAATGTGATGTGACCAAAAAGCAGCAATTTTTTGTACTTTTTTTTTGTACTTTTTTCAGTTTACGCTGTTCACCCCACCGGATCATTAACTTTACATTTTGATAGATCGGACATTTATGCAGAGAGCAATACCAAATATGTTTCATAATTATTAACTTTTTATGCTTTTTTGAGTAAAATAAGGGAAAATAGTGATTACAATTTTTATTAGGGTGGATTTTTCAATTAGTTTTTTAACTTTTAACTTTTATTTTTAACTCCTTATGTCCCCATAGGGGACTATCTATAGCAATCATTAGATTGCCAATGCTGTTCAGTGCTATACATGATCAGTATTATCAGCGATCTTCTGCTCTGGTCTGCTGGAAGGCAGATCAGTGCATAAGACCCCGGGAGAGCGGTGGAGGCAGGTGAGGGGACCTCCGTGCTGGCGACAATCAGATCAGCGATTACAAGCGCCGCGCTGCCACAGGTGCCGTGATCTGTATTGATCAAGGTATCTGAGGGGTTAATGGTGGACGAAGTACTGCCGCACCAGGTCGTACATTAACGTCCATTGTCATTAAGGGGTTAAATTCCTTGTTTGCGCTGTTGTTTTTCTTGTCCCTGTTGTCTCCATCTTATATAGTCAGCAGGATTTCCATGTAGACGACTAGAGGAATAATTTGGGATATTTCCCAGCACTTCTGTATTGCTGGGGGCTCTGAACCGCCTCGGCTGTCGTCTGATTTGTGCCCTATGGATTGTTCATTGCTGCTGGATGGGAGTGTGATGGGGTCCAGGAGTGGGGTGTATGTGACCTGAAGACCCTATATTATGTCTACATTAACTATTTATTATCCGGAGGACGGGGAGAAGGTTCCATGATGTCACATGCTGCACTTATAATGTTCTACTAAAAAGACTATAAATATGGGCACAATTATTAATAAAATCTGTGTTATTCTCTGCAGATTCTTGTAGCAGGAGATCAGAGGAGAATCTTATATCTTCAGATTATAAAGCAGATGATGATATCACACAAGATACATATGAAGAACATTCCATTATCCCAGATACACCCTCAGCCCTTCACAGCCAAGATCTGTCATCTTATCCTTATATACAGGTCCTGTCTTCTCAGTCATCACAGAAAGGTCACAGAAGGGGTGTTGGACATCAACGAGCTCATACAGGAAAGAAACCATATTCATGCTCAGAATGTGGGAAATGTTTTACTAAGAAATCATATCTTGTTCAACATCAAAGAACTCACACAGGGGAGAAGCCATTTTCATGTTCAGAATGTGGGAAATGTTTTACTGACAAATCATATCTTGTTCAACATCAAAGAACTCACACAGGGGAGAAGCCATTTTCATGTCCAGAATGTGGGAAATGTTTTCCTTTTAAATCAGGTCTTGTTGTACATCAAAAAACTCACACAGGAGAGAAGCCATTTTCATGTCCAGAATGTGGGAAATGTTTTCCTTTTAAATCAAATCTAATGCAACATCAAAGAACTCACACAGGAGAGAAGCCATTTTCATGTGCAGAATGTGGGAAATGTTTTTCTGATCAATCAAGTCTTATTCAACATCAAAGAACTCACACAGGAGAGAAGCCATTTTCATGTGCAGAATGTGGGAAATGTTTTACTTATAAATCAAGTCTTGTTAATCATCAAAGAACTCACACAGGAGAGAAGAAGTTTTCATGTTCAGAATGTGGGAAACGTTTTGCTCAGAAATCAGATCTTATTAGACATCAAAGAACTCACACAGGGGAGAAGCCATTTTCATGTGCAGAATGTGGGAAATGTTTTACTGATAAATCAACTCTTATTCAACATGAAAGAACTCACACAGGGGAGAAGCCATTTTCATGTGCAGAATGTGGGAAATGTTTTACTGATAAATCAAGTCTTATTCAACATCAAAGAACTCACACAGGGGAGAAGCCATTTTCATGTGCAGAATGTGGGAAATGTTATACTGTGAAATCAAATCTTGTTCAACATCAAATAACTCACACAGGGGAGAAGCCATTTTCATGTTCTAAATGTGGGAAATGTTTTACTCAGCAATCAGATCTTGTTAAACATAAAAGAACTCACACATCTATATATTAACCATGTACTTAGGATAGTTGACACTAATACATACTCATATATATATATATATATATATATATATATACACAATATATGCTTCATCTCCAAACTTGTTATCAATTTTGAAGAAGTTCTCTATATTATATTATTTATTATCCTTTATATTCATCTCCGCACACTGGACTTATAATAAATGTAATATTGTCCCTGACGTTGTATATAGGGAATGTAACACGTCAGTGTTGTCCCCGCCCCCTTCTCATTATGATTATAGAGACTTTAATTCAAGGCATCAGACAGGATCCGCGCGTCTCCCTTGAAGATCGTCTGTTCTGAACATAAGACGCTGCAGATACTTTTATTTATCACAAACCCTAGACCAGCGTTTCCCGTCTTGACGTCTATTTTCGATCTCCGATCATAAAATCCATTTTTCTATATGAGAAGTCGTCAATATGTCAGCGTCCCCCGGGTTCAGTAAACATGGGTGTAATTCTTTTCCTTTTCTTTGTCCTCCCCGGGGTATAAAATCCCTAGAGATCTGATCACATCTGGTACAAGATCTCTTTACTTCACACTTTGCGCCATTATTACACGGATTGAAGACCCAGTTACACGCTCGTAAATTCCCATATATGTCGTGGATTGGAAGGAAAAAGGTTCTTAAATCTTATATTTACCAATAATATTTTATATTTTTACAGTCCGTCCCTATCATAGTACGGAATTGTTATTTTTCTTCTATCCGATGGTTATTTAGTAATTTTGTTATGATTCAGAAGAGACCACGTGTCCCGTATAGACGCTCACCCTGAAGACATTAGACGGCGGTTTTGTGTTTCCGGATTTACACACTTATTATAAAGCTTTTCCTTCGTCTGGATTATTAGAGCTCGTTCGCTCTTCTTTTTCTCCTCCTCCCCTTTATATTCCTCCTCATGTGGATATGGAATTCTCCTCAGTCCCTCCTTCTATAGGGCCCATTTTGTGGCCCCCGCACTCCTCCTTGGCCTCTCTAGTTCTTTCCTCTTTTATATATAACTTTGTCGGTATTACGAGACTGCTCTACGACTGATTCTGATTTCCCTTCTCCCCTAACCCCACTTTCTTTACTCCCTATGGTTATTACTAAACACATTTTCCCTCTTCCCCTTTGTGGGAACGTTTACATTCTTTTACGTTACGAGATTTATTTTCTTCTACTAAGACTTTGGCCATAGAGGAATCTCAGGCTTTCTGGGGTTTTATAAGTAAATTTATCTTTACTCTCCAATGTTTTAAGCGTTATACTAACATACGTCCCCGAAATTGGTTAGAGAGATTGTATTTATTTCCTAAATAATAATAATATCTAAGCTTTATTCTTATCTGATTTCTTCTGCTCCTAATAGTAACCAAAATGCATCTTATATGAGAAGAGGAGCTGAATATCCAACTCTCTGAAGAACAGTGCGGATTTATCTCTAGCGCTCACGTGGCTCCTCCCCCTGTATTCGTATACAGGAGAGTTCATATAAGTTATATTGTCGGGGGTTGGGACTCCTCCTCTCCTTTTGTCACATGGTATTCCAGAATCTTCTCAGTGCGATGTCACAGGGGGAGGGGGGATGGGGCGTGTCTGTGAAGTCATGATCACGGCCTCCAGTTCCAAGATTTCTGGACAAAATGTACAGAACACTGGAGTACCCCTTTAATCTCACACCTACTATTGGTGACTAGACGTCTTATTCCGATATACTAGAGATCTTCTACCCCCTCCAGTCATTTCCCAGCGGTGCAAAAAAAAGTTCCCAGTTATTCAAAATTGAGAAACCTGTTTCATGGCAAAATGTCTTGAACAATTCCTTGGAGACTTGTTCTCTTTAGATTACTTTTAGAACCTTTTCATTAACACCTTAAGGACCAAGGGTGTACCTGTGTACCTATGACCCCGTGTCATAGCCGGGTGGTCCTGTGGCTAATGCCGGACATAACCGACCGTGGTTATGCCCGGCATTAACCCCTTAGATGCGGCGATCAACTAAACCGTTCCTGGCAGCTCCTGAGAGGGATGGGAGAGGGTGCCTACCTGCCTCCATCTTTGTCCGATCAGCAAAGCATTGAACAGTATATGCAATCAGTAGATTGTATGTACAGTAATAGTCGCCTATGGGGACTAAATAATGGTGCAAAAATAGTTTAAAAAGATTACAAAGTTGATAAGTGATTTAACCCCTTAAGGACGCAGCCCTTTTTCACCTTAAGGTCTGAGCCCTTTTTTGCAATTCTGACCACCGTCACTTTACACATTAATAACTCTAAAACGCTTTTACCGAATATTGTGATTCTGAGAGAGTTTTTTCGTGACATATTCTACTTTATTTTGGTGGTAAATTTTCGTCGTTACTTGCATCCTTTTTTGGTGAAAAATCCCCAAATTTCATGAAAATTTAGCATTTTTCTAACTTTGAAACTCTCTGCTTGTAAGGAAAATGGATATTCCAAATAAATTTTATTTTTATTCACAAAGACAATATGTCTACTTTATGTTGGCATCATAAAATGGACATATTTTTACTTTTTGAAAAAATTAGAGGGCTTCAAAGTAGAGCAGCAATTTTCAAAAATGTCATGAAAATTGCAAAATCTGAAGGTACAGATGTTACAGAACTACAACTCCCAGCATGCCTAACAGTGGTCTCCAAACTGTGACCCTCCAGATGTTGCAAAACTACAACTCCCAGCATGCCCAGACAGCCTTTGGCTGTCTGGGCATGCTGGGAGTTGCAGTTTGGCACCCACTAGGAAGGGCAGCAGTAAATATCGCTTACAGCCCCCTTCCTTCCTAAACCCCCACACACACACGTTGTTTCCCTACCTGAGCCGTGATCTCCGCTGATGTCTCTGATGATCACATCTGGTCCTCAGGTAAAGGCCTCTATATTCTCCCCCAGTTCTGCCCGATATCCAGGGGTGGGCAGAATGAGGGGTTGCCATGGCAACCCACTGTCCTGCGCTGCCATTGGTCAGAATCAGTTCCGATCAGACCAGATCAGCCCGGAATAGCAGAAAATTGAATGTCTGAATTGACATGCGATTTTCTGCGATCGCCGACATGGGGGGGTCTCAGGACCCCCCTCGGCGATGTGCCGGGATGCCTGCTGAATGATTCTAGCAAGCATCCCGGTCCGGTCCCCAACCGGCTAGCGGCGGGGACCGTAATTCCCATGGGCGTATGCATACTCCCTACGTCCTTAAGGACTCGGGATGCAGGGCGTATGCATACGCCCCACGTCCTGAAGAGGTTAACCCCTTCCCTAATAAAAGTTGGAATCACCCCCCTTTTCCCATAAAAAAAAATCTAAACATAAATAAATATGTGGTATTGCTGCATGCGTAAATGTCTGAACTATAAAAAATATCATGTTAATTAAACCACGCGGTCAATGGTGTATAAAAAAAAAAAATCCAAAGTCCAGAATTGTGTATTTTTGGTCATTTTGTATACCCTAAAATGTATAAAACAGCGATCAAAAAGTCCCATCAAAAATGGTGGCACAAAAAACAAGCCCTCATATGAGTCTATAGGTGCAAAATTGAAAGCGTTATGATTTTTAGAAGGTAAGAAGTGCAAAAATGAAAAATGGCCTGGTCCTTAAGGGGTTAAATCATTTATTATTATAAATAAGTTTTATGCTAGATGTCGGGTTGATCTATTTCTATCTTTCTTTTTTTTCTAAAGATTTTTTGTTTGCAATTTATGTATTATTGGGGCAATATGAATATTATTGTGGTGAAACGATGATTTGATACTTTTTTTTATCTTTTGTTAACAATAAAAGAGACATTGGGGAAAAAAAATAAAGTTTTTCTTTTATAACGTAGTCACCGATCCAGCGATGTCATCTCTATAATTTTACATGGGAGGAAAAGAGTCTCATATATGGCTACAAGGTAACAGGACACGAGCAGATTAGACATATAAAATCACTTCTATCTTCTAGGACATTCTGATCCTATAGGTGTTAGATTAGTGGGGTCTCCTACTCTACACAGGGTCCTTCCTTAGGTTATAGAGGGAAGAACAAGTTGTATTCGGATGAAGTGCGGAGAAGAATTAACCAGGTGGCTCTATGGTTGGTTCCCAGATCTCTGAGGGGCTGAAGCCAGCTGTGCGCTCTCCGGTCAAGGAAAGGACTTGTTAGACGTCATTTAAAGGGGTACTCCGCCCCTAGACATCTTATCTTCTATCCAAAGGATCGGGGATAAGATGATTGATCGCGGGGATCCTGCAGCTGTGATCTCCGTGATTTCTGAGCAACACCTGACATTAGTTTTGAACACTGGGTGTGGGCGGCAGGGGTCGTGATGTCATGTATGGGAGGGAGGTGTGGCGGCCGTACTCCCATAGACTTGCATTGAGGGGTCATGAGGTGACTACACAACCCCCGCCACCCGCTCCAAGCAGTTGGAACAAAATCTTCTGAATGCTGGGGCAGCGGAGTACCTCTTTAAAGCTCATGGCGCCTGAACAACATGGCTGGATAAGACATATTCTCTCACATTTCCATCCATAGGTCATGTTCTCGATTAAAGGGGTACTCCGGTATCACAGTTTTATGGTTCTCTAGCATGCTTGTAGTGAGTTTAGCACTTTTGTAAATCACATGTTATACATCTGTCCACAGCACGTATGTTTTTTACTGACCTCTTTTCTATGACGGAGGTCAAATAGTTTTTATGGTTGCCTTTGACTGTCGTCCACACCTGCGGCCATGTTTATTCACTGTTGTGGACAAGACGTCAGCGCTGTAGGCGTTGCTGTTTTTTTTTCTCCTGCAATGGTTTTGCCCCTCTTCCACATCCCTGTAATGAATACTAATTGAATTGTTGCGGGAGGATGGATGTCTCCTCCCGCTGTCAGCCAGCCCTGCGCCCGGCTCACAATGTACTGAATACCCTGTACCAGCGCTGCGGCTGACATGTAACCCCTTCCCCGCCATGGGGACTGTGCGCCCGCGGGGGAATCAGGGGAATCGCTTATCATGATTCCTCCCGCAGACGCACTGTCCCCATGGCGGGGAAATTAGTAACATGTCAGCCGCAGCGCTATCAGGATTCCCCCCACAGGCGCACTGTCCCCATGGCGGGGAATTAGTAACATGTCAGCCGCAGCACTATCATGATCCGAAAAATTACTAAAGCCCGGGGCAAAGAAAGCCCAGGGCACAAGATCCCTATTGCAGGGAGACTTCCCTAAAACTTAACTTTTAATGGTGCTCTGATAAAATATTTGTGACCAAAACGTTAAAAACGTTCACCAGTGAAATTGGAGGTTCCAGCATCAATTTCTTGGACCTACAATGCGGAAATACGGCGCACGGAGTTGACAGGTAAGGCAGCAACCTAGTGATTGGACAATCCAGGACAGGCAAACCGGAATGGATTTTTGTGATTGGTTCCCTAACATCAAGCACTCAGGATAGGTTGATACACCTGTCGCTGAGTGATGACAGCACAAACAGACCATATATAAGGAAGTACTTGACACGTGGGAAGGTGTTTGCCCATTGTTCCTCCTGAGGACGGTGCAGTAGCGCCGAAACTAGTAGAGGGGGGCAAATGTTAGTGTTTTAAATCTGTCTCGGTTCACTTAGATAAAGGGAAACTGTAGTTCCCTATACAATTAACCCAGTGAACTCACTCACAGTTATTAGATTACAGTGGACCTTGACATGAGTTTTTAACGTTTTGGTCACAAATATTTTATCAGAGCACCATTAAAAGTTAAGTTTTAGGGAAGTCTCCCTGCAATAGGGATCTTGTGCCCTGGGCTTTCTTTGCCCCGGGCTTTAGTAATTTTTCGTAGAAAGTGATCCCTGACTTCCTTTAGGGACCAGTTGTGTATAACTATCATGATCCTCCCCTGCGGGCGCACTGTCAGCTTCTCACCCCGCAGTCCCCACATCAGGGAATGAATTGTCATCCGCAGTGCGCTGTCCCCACATTAGGGAACTAATCATATGTGACTGTCACGATGCCGGCTGGCAGGAGGTGGATCCTCTGTGCCAGAGAGGGATGGCGAGGACCGTGCTAGTGGACCGGTTCTAAGTCACTACTGGTTTTCACCAGAGCCCGCCGCAAAGCGGGATGGTCTTGCTGCGGCGGTAGTGACCAGGTCGTATCCACTAGCAACGGCTCACCTCTCTGGCTGCTGAAGATAGGCGCGGTACAAGGGAGTAGACAGAAGCAAGGTCGGACGTAGCAGAAGGTCGGGGCAGGCAGCAAGGATCGTAGTCAGGGGCAACGGCAGGAGGTCTGGAACACAGGCTAGGAACACACAAGGAAACGCTTTCACTGGCACGATGGCAACAAGATCCGGCAAGGAAGTGCAGGGGAAGTGAGGTGATATAGGGAAGTGCACAGGTGATCAGACTAATTGGAACCACTGCGCCAATCAGCGGCGCAGTGGCCCTTTAAATCGCAAAGACCCTTCGCGCGCGCGCCCTAAGGAGCGGGGCCGCGCGCGCCGGGACAGGACCGACGGGGAGCGAGTCAGGTACGGGAGCCGGGGTGCGCATCGCGAGCGGGCGCTACCCGCATCGCGAATCGCATCCCGGCTGGAGGCGGTATCGCAGCGCCCCGGGTCAGTGGATCTGACCGGAGCGCTGCAGTGAGGAGAGTGTAGCGAGCGCTCCGGGGAGGAGCGGGGACCCGGAGCGCTCGGCGTAACAGTACCCCCCCCCTTGGGTCTCCCCCTCTTCTTAGAGCCTGAGAACCTGAGGAGCAGACTTTTGTCTAGGATATTGTCCTCAGGTTCCCAGGATCTCTCTTCTGGACCACAACCCTCCCAATCCACTAAAAAAAAAGTTTTCCCTCTGACCTTTTTGGATGCCAGAATTTCTTTGACGGAGAAGATGTCCGAGGAGCCGGAAACAGGAGTGGGAGGAACAGATTTGGGAGAGAAACGGTTGATGATAAGTGGTTTAAGAAGAGAAACGTGAAAGGCATTAGGAATACGAAGAGAAGGAGGAAGAAGAAGTTTGTAAGAGACAGGATTAATCTGGCACAAAATTTTGAAAGGACCAAGATAGCGTGGTCCCAACTTGTAGCTAGGGACACGGAAGCGGACATATTTAGCGGAGAGCCATACCTTGTCTCCAGGGGAAAAAATGGGAGGAGCTCTTCTTTTTTGGACACAAAGAAAAATCCGGCTCCGGCAGGAGAGGAGGATTTACGGATAAAGCCCTTTTTTAAATTTTCCTGGACGTATTCAGACATGGCAAGAGTCTCTGGGGCGGATAGAGGATAAATTCTGCCCCGGGGTGGAGTAGTGCCCGGGAGGAGGTCGATAGGACAATCATAAGGCCTGTGAGGAGGTAGAGTCTCAGCTTGTTTTTTGCAAAAAACATCCGCAAAGTCCATATAGGCCTTAGGGAGGCCGGTCACAGGAGGAACTTCAGCGGGATCCATGGCCGGATCTACTGTCACGATGCCGGCTGGCAGGAGGTGGATCCTCTGTGCCAGAGAGGGATGGCGAGGACCGTGCTAGTGGACCGGTTCTAAGTCACTACTGGTTTTCACCAGAGCCCGCCGCAAAGCGGGATGGTCTTGCTGCGGCGGTAGTGACCAGGTCGTATCCACTAGCAACGGCTCACCTCTCTGGCTGCTGAAGATAGGCGCGGTACAAGGGAGTAGACAGAAGCAAGGTCGGACGTAGCAGAAGGTCGGGGCAGGCAGCAAGGATCGTAGTCAGGGGCAACGGCAGGAGGTCTGGAACACAGGCTAGGAACACACAAGGAAACGCTTTCACTGGCACGATGGCAACAAGATCCGGCAAGGAAGTGCAGGGGAAGTGAGGTGATATAGGGAAGTGCACAGGTGATCAGACTAATTGGAACCACTGCGCCAATCAGCGGCGCAGTGGCCCTTTAAATCGCAAAGACCCGGCGCGCGCGCGCCCTAAGGAGCGGGGCCGCGCGCGCCGGGACAGGACCGACGGGGAGCGAGTCAGGTACGGGAGCCGGGGTGCGCATCGCGAGCGGGCGCTACCCGCATCGCGAATCGCATCCCGGCTGGAGGCGGTATCGCAGCGCCCCGGGTCAGTGGATCTGACCGGAGCGCTGCAGTGAGGAGAGTGTAGCGAGCGCTCCGGGGAGGAGCGGGGACCCGGAGCGCTCGGCGTAACAGTGACGCTGCGCTGCTCTGCTTCCTGCCCCCATCTCCCCCCCCCCCCCCAAAGCGATGTCCCCGCGAGCGCTAACTGTGAGCCGCAGCAGTGCTGTACATTCTCCCCACGTCGGGAAATGAATGATTTCTGAGCGCGGGCGCAGGGCTTCTGATCGGAGAACAGAAGCTGATCAGAAGCCCTGCGCCCGCGCTCACAAATCATTCATTCCCCGACGTGGGGAGAATGTACAGCGCTGCTGCGTCTCACAGTTAAAGGACATCTGTACTGATGAATTTTACATATACCTGTACCCAGGCTGCAAAAATAAACAAAATAAAGTTTGACTCACCTTCCTACTTTCCCCGTTGCTACGGTAACAACCTCACGGTCCTCTGCTGCGATCCTCATGCTGCTTCCTGCCGGCCGGCTCCTTACATGACAGTGCGCTCAGCCTATGACCGGCCGAGGCGGGACATCGCTGCGGCCGGTGATACGCTGACGGCTCTGTGACATTCCCCTCCCCAGGAAGCAGTGTGAGGATCGCAGCAGGGGACTGTGAGGCCGTTACCGTAGCAACGAGGGAACGTAGGATGGTGATTCAAATTATGATTAGTTCACTGATGTGGGGACAGCGCACTGCGGATGACAATTCATTCCCTAACATGGGAAGAATGTGCAGGCTGCGGCTCACAGTTAACACTTTCCCTGATGCGGGGACATTGCTTTTTTTTTTTTGAGGGGGGGGGGTAGAAGCAGAGCAGCGCCCGCGGGTCACATATGATCAGTCCCCCCCCCCCCACTGACAATTCATTAATTCCCTGATGTGGGGACTGTGGGGTGAGAAGCTGAGGGTGGGATGAGTATACTAATGAACAGGGCAGGGAAAGGGCTAAAGGGAAAAAAAATAAAGCCGGCCACAAACAGGGCTTGGCGGCAACGCAAAACAAGTTGGGCGGGGCACTGAAAGAGGAGACCGGCTAGTTTCTAAAACAAAGGCAAAACGGAAATAGATGCTACACTACATGGACACACTTGTGCAAAGAAAAGAAAGACAAACAAAGAGCGAGACTGAGGCCAGAGATAAGAACAAAACTCACCTGCAAGGGTAAGTAGAAACTGAAAAAACACATTGGCCACCGGAGTACCCCTTTAACCTCTTAAGGATGGATATGCCCGTGGGAATTCCGGTCCCCGCTGCTAGCCAGGCGGGGACCGGTATGCCTGCTGAAATAATTCAGCAGGCATCCCGGCACATCACCGAGGGGGGTCCTGAGACCTCCCCATGTTGGCGATCGCAGGAAATCACATGTTAAGTCAGACATGCAATTTTATGCTATTCAGGGCTGATCGGGTCTCTGGTGACCCGATCGCCCAGAAAATAGGGATGATCGGAGCGGTCAGTGACAGCTCCGATCATCCTGAGGGATAGGAGCGAGGTTGCAGTGGTGCAACCTCCTCCTATCCCCTGCCATTAGTCAGAAATTAATTCTGACCAATGACAGCGCACAACAGGGGGTTGCCATGGAAACCCCCCGCTCTGCCCACCCCTCGATGTCGGGCAGAACGGGGGGAGAAGATGGCGGCCGGTACCTGGAGAGAAGATGCCGTGGGGACCGCAGATCATCGCTGGAGACATCGGAGATCAGCGGCGCAGGTAGGGAGGCGGCGGTGGGGGGGGGGGGGTAGGAAGGGGTCAGTAAAGCGATCTTTACTGATGCGCTTCTAGTGGTTGCCAAACTGCAACTCCCAGCATGCCCAGACAGCCAAAGGCTGTCTGGGCATGCTGGGTTTTGTAGTTTTGCAACATCTGGAGGGTCACAGTTTGGAGACCACTATTACAGTGGTGCCCAAATGGTAGCCCTCCAGATGTTTCCAAACTACAACTCTCAGCATGCCAAGACTACCCAGGCATGCTGGGAGTTGTAGTTCTGTAACATCTGTCACTTCAGATTTTGCAATTTTCATGAAAATTTAGAAAATTGTAGAATTTAGAATAATCGGTAAAAGCATCTTAGAGTTATTAATGCTTAAAGTGACAGTGGTCAGAATTACAAAAAAGGGCTCAGTCCTTAAGGTGAAAAAGGGCTCAGTCCTTAAGGGGTTAATGTTCTCACCTATCTAACTGGAGAAATTCAGTGTAAACGTTGTATGACTAAGGGCAGCGATGCCTGAAACGCGTCATGGTGTTCACCTTCTTGTGACTTTTCTCCAATAAACAGGACTCTGCATTGTCCATGATGGTTATTTTTCCTTCTCATATGGACTTTGGTGCCGCCATACACCTGCCCTGCTGTGGGGGGGACTTACCTGCGGGGAGCTGCCTATACACTTTACCTGTTTATAAATATACTATTCATTTTTGTATATACTTTTATAATATTTTTTGTATATATTTGTAACTGTATAAACAAGGCGCTCAACATCACGCTGTATTGTGAAAGCATTAATGCCTTCAATGGTATTGATCGTCCACCATGCGAGGCCATAAAACTTACCTTCTCCATTTGGATGTAAGACCGGCGTGTTCCTCCATTAGATGTCGCACTGTGACATTTTATACACATTTATGGCTCATAATGGGCCGTATAATATATGTATTTTATATTCTGTGACCATATTGTAAAACCCCTTATGTCTAGATTATAGTTTTATGTCCCCATTACCCTTTGTATATGAACGTGGGGTGCCTCCAGCTGTTTCCAGAGGCATCCGTCTCCATTTTTTGGCTATTTCTCATTTCTTGTAAATCCTTCTGACATAATGTAAAGGTTTTTGATATATATTGTTTATATTTGCATATTTAGGAGGATATCAATTCTATAGATTTTTATATACATTTCACCTCCGATCAGGTGACTCTAGTGACCCGGTAGGGATTCGTTCACCGCTTATAATAAGGTTGTAACTGTGAGTACTCCTATATCTATTTACCTGATGAAGAACCCGGTTCGGGTTAGAAACTTAAAGGGGTACTCCACCCCAAGACATCTTATCCTTTATCCAAAGAATGAGGGAATGAGATATCTGACCCCCGCAGCTGGGACCCCCGTGATCTCTGTGCAGCACCTGTCATTCGTTTAGAATGCTGAGTGCGGGCTGCAGGGGTTGTGATGTTATGGCCACGCCCCTTATGATGTCACACCATGCCCCCTCATAGACTTGCATTGAGGGGGCGTAGTGTGATGTCACGACCCCCGCACCCAGAGTTCAGAACAAAATGCTCTGAACGCTGGGGCAGTGGAGTACTCCTTTAATGTTACTTGTATGGAATAAACGACACCGTTCTGTTATTAGGATCTATGGTCAGATTCTTCCATAACTAGTCTTAGTACTAGCACCAGCGGGTATCCTCCATTTTACCACTGTGGATTGTGTGTGATCCTCTTCAAGTACATTCATCCCACCGAGGATCCTTCCAGTCCTGGAGAGGATGCCGCGGCTGCTGACGGCCATCTTGGATTCCAATTAGGAGTCTAGGTGCCAGTGCTGGTGTTGTGTCCTCAGCACAACATCTTCCGGTATGCCTTCTACCACCTACCTGCCAGGGTTTACCGGAACGTTACTACACCAGGAGCGCACCTTTTATTCTCGTCTAAGGAGATGATGGAGGCGCCGATGCTGCCAACCGAGGTGGAGAAGTAAAAGCCCAGACAGGGGCAGATGCTGAGCAGCAAGAGGATAGGATCTTACTGACAAAGCAGTTTAACCGCTTGAGGACTTTTTTTTTCCATTTTTGCACTTTCGTTTTTTTCCTCACCTTCTAAAAATCATAACGCTTTCAGTTTTCCACCTACAGGCCTATATGAGGCTTGTTTTATGCGCTAAATCACATTTATTAACTTATTTTTTTCACACTTTTTTTGTCTATTACATGCAATTATTGGATTGCATACGCTGTTCTGTGCCATAGCATAGCATTGATCAGTGTTATCGGTGCTCTGCTCCTCTAGTTTGGATCTCAGGCATGGAGCAGCAGAGCGACAATCGCTGTCCTCTCAGCTGTTCACGACACCACGATTTCACCACGGCGGTCCCGAACAGCTGACTGAGCTAACCGGCAACTGTTTCTCCTGTTTTAGAGGCCGCGATCAACTTTGATTGCGGCGTCTAAAGGGATAATACCGGATATCAGCCCGATCAGCAATGTCCGCGGGTCCTGGTTGTAGATAGCAACTGGGACCCACCGGGTATGAAGCGTGCTCAGCCCCTGAGCACGCTTCGCATAACAGGAGCCAGCACAGGACGTAAATATATAAGTCATCCGTCATTAAAGGGTTAAATTGGAAAAGGGGGGTGATTCAAACTTTTAGCATGGAAGGGGTTAATTCACATTTATTAACTTGTTTTCTTACACCCTTTTTTAGTCCCTGTCGGGGACTATAACATGCAATCCTCTGATTGTATACACTGTTCTGTGCCATAGCATAGCATTGATCAGTGTTATCTGCACTGAAGCTGACTGGAGCATCAAGGAAGAGATTGGACGGCAAGGAGGCATGTAAGGGCCCTCCCGCCATCCTCTCAGCTAATTGTTACACCGCGGTGGTCCGGATCAGCTCCACTGAGCCGCCAAGGAAGCTTTTCTTTTATTTTAGACGCCGCAATCAACTTTGATTGCGGCATCTAATGGGTTAATAACGGGAATCACCGCGATCAATGATGTCCGGCATTAGACATGGTTCCCAGCCAGCTTGTGACCCCGCGTAATAGCAGGGGAGCGGGCACAAAGCATACATGTACACCCTGCGTCCTTAAGGGGTTTAGAAGCTTTTAATATGCCGAGGGCTCAGGACAAGTCTGTTTCTCTATTACAGGTAACAAAAGCACAATGGACCTGATGTGGTTGACGCAACCATCTTAAAAAGGTCTCCAGAGGCAGCGAGGAGGGCAAGTGGATAAAGCAACGAGCTGTCCTGAATGATACCGGTCTGTATAAAAACAACAAGGATAAAATCTGTCTACCAAAGGTTCTGTGCCCAATGATGGCCCCGGAGACTCATGGAGTCACCCACGACTGGAAAATGACTATAATATCACTGGTGAGTGATCACTGGATAGCCCCAGGATTTACCACAGTGGTCACCAGGTAAACACCGGCCGGCATGACCTGTGCCAGACCTAATGTAGGAAAACGGGCAGGTGCCTCCTAAACGTGGCGGATTTACTCATTTTAGCAGCTGCAGATAGACTATACAGTTGTCTCAACATACAATAGTTTCATCATACAATGGTCTTTTCTGGACCATTGGAACTTGAAACCAGACACAACATACAATGTACAAACAGTCCAGATCTGTGACACGTGTCAATGGCTGCAAGAACCGACCAATCAGAATGGGCATTCACTGGTAAAACCCCTTTATTACTGAAGTGTATGCACTGAATTCCTGTCTGGTAGCACCCCCTACAGTACAGGGAGGTATTACATGTTCTGTACTACTCTTACCTGTGCCAGGGTTAGCTGCTCCAGGTGGGGGCAGCTCTATTTTACATTTTTTTGGGACACTGTGTGTACTGTACAGGACCCTGAAGAAGCTCCTGTCCTCTACATAGACAGTGATTTCAGCTCCCAGCAGGGTGTGTGCGGGTGTGTCTCCTGAGACTTCCAGCAGAGCAGAACCAAGCAGAGATTTCCAACAAGCCTTCCCCAGGTTTGTGGCAGATTCCTGGGGAAGAAGCTCCTGCAATGGAGCCTCGTGGCTCCACTCCCCGTTACAGGCTGGCGGGAAGTGGAGTGAAAACTTCGACAGCCATTGTTCCAGCCGGGAGAAGATCGGGCAGAGTCTGCAGCAATGCAGGCTCTGCTACCCAGGCTACGGATGCCAGCCAGAGATCCACTGGTGGAAGAAAGGCAAGGAAAAGCAGTGTGGAGATGTGGTCGGAGAGTGGGCCCGGCGAGTCCAGTTCCACGTACTGCTCCCGCATGGCCGCAAGGTTTGCGGAGTACGAGCAGCGCGGCAAGGAGCTGAGGATGGCCAGAGAGGATCTGCGTGCGACCCAGAGTCTGATGAGTACCGGATCCAGAAAGAGCAAGCCAGAACTGAAGAAGAGGATAACATCGCTGAAAGGCGAGATTGTGAGGCTGGAGGCGAGGAGAGCGAAGATACTGGAGGGGAGCGGTCTCTTCAAGGAGAAGCTGATCAACAGCAATCGGTTTGCCGCCACGAAATCCCCAGGTAAGGTGGAGGTGGATGATGGGGAGAGTAGTGGCGGCGAAGATAGTGAGGATGGTGGTGAAGAGGAGAAGATGGAGGAAAGTGTGGGAGTTGTAGCTACTCCAGGTGACACCCAGACCCAGGACAGCTACATTGAGGCTGGACAGGTGGCACTTCCGCCAAGCGAGAGTGAGGAGGATGACGTGGAGGGTGAGGCTGGGGGTCTGCTGAGGGCAATTGTGATGCAGGAGTCCCCAGCCCACCTCCAGAATTTCACCTTTGGGGACGAGGAGTGTGAAGATGTGGTGGTCAAGCAGAGGTCCAAGAAAAGGAAGACAAAGGAGACGGTACAATATGTATTTGTCCCCTTCCAGCAGTCTGGGCCAGCTGCAAAGCTGGTTCAGGCTGCGGGCTCCCCCAAACTGCCAGACCCCGTTCCTGAGGTGGAGCGGGGCCAGCACGGGGAGTACAGTAAGGCGTCAGGAAAGGCTAAGGGCGCAATAGTTGTGAAGCCGACCCATCCTGTCGGTAGGGAAGGGCAGGATGGGCTCATGCCGGGCAGCTCTGGCACTGCAGGACCGCCCCAGGGTGGCAGGGGGCGTGTCCAAGTGCCAGAGGAGAGTTACGCTGCCGTGTGCTCGGGGGGCGGTTCCCCGAGTACTGTGGGCACTACTGGCGCCGCGGGGCACTCCCCTGTGAGGGGGGGGAGTGTCCGGGCGCCAGAGAGCGTTGAGTCCGTGTGCTCGGGGGGCGGTCCCCCGAGTACAGTTTGTTCTGCGGGCACTGCGGGGAACTCCCCTGTGAGGGGGGGGAGTGTCCCGGTGCCTGGATCATTGCCCAGTCAGGAGGAACCATCATCAGCAGCAGCAGCAGCCAAGCCGGACAAAAAGAATGTAGTTAAGCCAGCAGTACTACAATTCCCAGCCAGCCCAGAATCAGTTAGGCAGGGTATGAGTGAGAATGCTGAGTGTAGTAGTGTTGTGGATGAGAGGAGTGTCAGTGGAGTGAATGTTGGTGGGAGTAGTGGTATGGATGGAAAAAAGGATGATGTGAGTGGTGGTGTGAGTGGTGGTGTGAATGATGGTTCTGGGTCTGGGTCTGGCCCGGCTGCCCCCCGGCAGTGACTGCTCCTAGGAGCTATGCTAATGTCGCTGCCGGGGGTCCAGGGGGGTCCCCGTCTCCGTCCGTCCCCGGGGGTTACTTGCAACAGCGCCTCCTGGAGGCTCTGCGTAGGGGAGACAGGTCGATCCAGGTAGAGGGAAGGGGTGAGGTCGACCTGTCTTTCTGGATAGAGAGGCACGGTTTGGGGGCTTTCCGAGAGCAGAATGGGGAGGTGGTCTGGTCCCTCCCGACAACCGGGCAGGACAATAACCGCAGGAATGTGGTCCGTCTGATTTGGAGGGGTGAGGATGCGTGCCCACCTCGCGCTAAAGTGGTTGAGCTCCTCCTCCAGATGGAATTCAGGGCGAGTGACATCTTTGCCCTGATCCACCCCTACGGTACGTCCGAGTTTGACGTCAGTTTCGTTCGGCCAGAGGGTCTCGAACTATTCTGGTCAAACTACGAGGTGGCGAAGAACGAGCCCGGCTGGCGGGATTTTGCCGTAAAGGCAATTTCCCGTCAGAACTCGGTCAAGAAGGTGACCGTTTTGACCCGTAACGAGTCACTTTCTTGTTACGACATCATGACCTGGCTCGGTCGGTATGGGGATGTGACGGACATGCCCAAGAAAAACATTGATGAGCACGGGATCTGGTCCGGGGCCTGGACGTTTTCCGTCAAACTCAGGCGTTCAGGGAGTACGGTTGCCCACATTCCGTCAGCCGCCTTCCTTGGACGTGACAGGATCCAGGTCTTCTACCAGGGGCAGCCTAAGGTCTGTCACAGGTGCGGTAGCCCCACCCATTTTAGCGCAGCCTGTACTGTACAGGTCTGTGCTTTGTGTGGTGGGGTGGGTCATCTGGCCGCATCCTGTAGGCAGATCCGCTGCCATCTGTGTGGTGTCCTCGGGCACCCTTTCAGCCGTTGTCCTAGCGCCTTCGCCCGTGCAGCGGCCGCTCCGGCTGGGGAGAGCTGTGAAGTTGCCTCGGCTGGAGAGGGTACGAGCAGGGATGGGGGCGCACCAGGGCTAGTGAGGAGGAAGGGCCCCGCCAAACTAAGGCGGGAGGAAAATCGGAGGAGGAGTAGGGAGCAGGAGAGTGCCAAAGTGACGGGGGTAGCTCCGGCCCCTGCTCCTGAAGCTGGCCCTGAAATGACTGAAGCCCTGGAGGAGGACGTGCTGGATGAGGAGGTCAGGAGACTGGGCGAAGAGGAAGGCAATATGGCCGACTCTTCCGATTCCTCCCACTATGAAAGTGTGGATGAGGAGAGTGTAGAGAACGCCAAAAAGAAAGACAAGGGCAAAAGGAAAGGGAGAAAGAAGAGGTCCAAGCCCTCTCTCCCTCGTACTGCGGGCCGGGTCCAAAGCGGAAGCCTGACTGCCCCCCCTCTGGTTGACCTGTCAAACCGGTACCTCGTCCTTGATAACATCTCCTCCCCCTCCTTGGAGGGGGAAGGTGAGGGCGAGGTGCCTAGGGAGAGAGAGCCTCTGGGGGGAACTGGGCCCTGTCCTGTTGAGGCACCTTCCTCGGAGGGCAAGGCTAGAACGGGGTCGGACGGAGACGGGGACCATATGGACCAGAGTGAGTCCAAAAAAAGGGGTAAAAGCGGTCCTGCCCTTTCTTCTTCTTCTGGGGATGAGGGCACGAAGAAGAAGGGGAAGAAGAAATAAAGGTGAGGCCATCTAACTTAATCACCCATGATGGCGGCACTCACCCCATTGACGCTGGCATCCATTAACTGTGCCAGCATAAAGTCTGATACGGCTAGATTCGCAGCCTTTGATTTTCTCGGCCGTGTTGAAGCCGACATTTTGTATCTGCAAGAGACCAGGTTGTCAGATCTAGCCTCCCTGGTAAAAGCCAGAAGAGAGTGGAGGCGCGGGCCCTCCCACTGGTCTCTTGCGGCTGAGCCGTATAGTGGGGTGGCGGTCCTTTTTAGCGCTCCGGTTGAATGCCGACGGGTTATTGAGTTAGAAATGGGGAGGTGCCTGATCTTAGATGTCCTCATGAAGGGGCAAGAGCTCCGGCTCATTAACATCTACGCCCCACAAACCAAGTGGGGCCGCAAAGATCTCTTTATGAGGATTAAGCCCTTCCTTTTTACTAGCCGGCAAGTGATTTTTGGAGGGGACTTCAATAATGTCACGAGGTCCCAAGATAGGAGAGGTTCCAATGGTCCGCTGGCTTACGATAGCGTGGCCCTCAATAATATAGTTAGGGAAGCTCGCCTAGAGGACGCCCACATCCGGAGCCCCTCAGGCCACGTGGGTTTCACCTATCATCGAGGTAGCTGCAGGTCTAGGATAGACAGGTTTTATTTAAAGGAGGAAGCCGTCTCTTCCGCAGTGTCCGTGGTTGAGGTGGAACTCTCCGATCACTGTATGATTTTGTTTTCCTTGAATGTTTCAGAGACCCCCCGGATGGGTAAAGGTTATTGGAAGCTGAATTCGTCCCTCCTGGAGGAAGCGGAGATAAGACAGTCCTTTGAGGATTTTCTTCAGAGTCAGGTACCTTTACTGGACTTTTGTAGTAGTAAGTCAGAGTGGTGGGAGATATTCAAGAAGCGGGTTGCGGGGTTCTTCCGCCAGCTCTCGAGCCTCAGGTCCCTGAATAGGTACCGCCTGTATCAGGGTCTGAGGAGGAAACTCAAGCTCCTTGTCTCGACTGGAGGTAGCCGGGAGGATATCTCCAGAGTGAAATCCTTGCTGATGGGGTGTCAGTACGATAGGCACGCATCTTTGGTTTTTGAGAGGGATTACGGGAGGTACCGCTCGCCCGACCCTTACAAGAACTGTAAGATGAGTAGTAAAGTGGTCTCAGGACTGATTGATAGTACGGGATCTCTGAATCGGTCCAGATCAGGGATCCTGAAGGTCGTCAGATCCTTCTACTCGCACCTCTTGGGAAGGAAGGATCTAGATCGAGACGGGATGTCGGCTTTCCTGGCTGAAACTATTCCTGAGCCAGGGGTAGACCCCTCTCTTGATGTTTTGGCAGAAGAAATCAGGGAAGAGGAAGTGAGACTGGCGATCGAGGGGCTCGCCCCCAAGAAGTCGCCAGGTCCGGATGGCTTAACATCCGAGTGGTACAGGACCTTTAAGGAGTCTTTAGCTCCCCTCTTGACTGAGGTATTCAATGAGTGTCTCTCCTCGGGCACTCTACCAAAGTCAATGAGGAGGTCAGCCCTGATTCTTCTGTCAAAGGGTAAAGATCCTAGCCGGATTGAGAATTGGAGGCCCATAGCTCTTCTCAATACGGACAGGAAGCTTCTGGCCAAGATACTGTTTAATCGGTTGGTGAAATTTGCACCCCGGCTCCTTTCGGGGGCCCAGCACTGCTCTGTTCCGGGCCGAAGCACCTTAAGTGCTGTCCTCAGTGTCAGGGAGGCAGTGGAGCGGAGTAGTGCGGGTCTCTGGAAGGGGTACATGCTGTCCTTGGATCAGGCCAAAGCATTTGATCGGGTGAACCACGAGTACCTCTGGTCCGTCCTCCTGAGATATGGCTTACCGAGTACTTTTGTGAATTGGCTTGTCACCTTATATGCAGGGGCAGAGAGTTTCCCGCTGGTGAACGGTTGGTCTGGCCGCTCTTTTGAGGTGGGGTCCGGAGTTCGTCAGGGTTGTCCTTTGAGCCCGCTGTTATACGTATTCGCAATCGATCCCTTCGTCCGGAGGGTAGATTGTGGGCCGTTGGCGGGAGTCGGGATGACTCTGGCGGAGCCGGATGTCGCCCAGAGAGTAGTGGCGTACGCTGATGATGTCACTATTTTCGTCTCCTCACGGGAGGAGGTCGATGTGGTGATGTCAGAGGTGGACCGCTACTCGGAGGCATCCGGGTCCAAGATCAACCGGGATAAGTGTGAAAGTCTCTGGCTGGGAGGGGGAGATCCCACGTTTGATCTCCCTGACACCCTTCCAGGGCTCCAAGAGTCAGCAAAAATTCTGGGCATCACATTCGGCCAGGATGATTATCCCACCAAAAACTGGGACGGTAAGCTCCAGGATGCCACTCAGAAGGTGGACCAGTGGAAGGGTTGGTCTATGACCCTCAGGGAAAGGGTACACCTGATCAAATCGTACCTGCTCCCCTTGTTTATCTATCTGGGCAGTGTATGTATCTTACCAGAGGCTTACTACACTAGGGTCTACAGCCTGTTTTTCCAACTGTTATGGGGGAACAGGTTGAACCTAGTCAAGAGGGAGGTTACGTACCGCACGAGGAGACTAGGGGGTTTATCTATGGTAAACCCCGTGGTGTTCTTAACGAACACCTTCTTGAAAGCCAACATTGCAAACCTCTGGAAAGAGAGGGCTCCTCCGTGGGTACTCTCCTGCAAGGAGTGGTTTCGGCCTTTCTTCCAGGAATGGGAGACAGGAGAAAAGTGAAGGACCTCCGTACGCCCCATGGATATCTTCCGGCTTACGCTACCCCGACTCTGAAGGCGATACGTCGGTGGGGTCTGGGAGTGTGTGTTACGCCAAGCGCTCCGGGTCCCCGCTCCTCCCTGGAGCACTCGCTACACTCTCCTCACTGCAGCGCTCCGGTCAGATCCACTGACCCGGGGCGCTGCGATACCGCCTCCAGCCGGGATGCGATTCGCGATGCGGGTAGCGCCCGCTCGCGATGCGCACCCCGGCTCCCGTACCTGACTCGCTCTCCGTCAGTCCTGTCCCGGCGCGCGCGGCCCCGCTCCCTAGGGCGCGCGCGCGCCGGGTCTTTGCGATTTAAAGGGCCACTGCGCCGCTGATTGGCGCAGTGGTTCCAATTAGTGTTATCACCTGTGCACTTCCCTATATCACCTCACTTCCCCTGCACTTCCTTGCCGGATCTTGTTGCCATCGTGCCAGTGAAAGCGTTTCCTTGTATGTTCCTAGCCTGTGTTCCAGACCTCCTGCCGTTGCCCCTGACTACGATCCTTGCTGCCTGCCCCGACCTTCTGCTACGTCCGACCTTGCTTCTGTCTACTCCCTTGTACCGCGCCTATCTTCAGCAGCCAGAGAGGTTGAGCCGTTGCTAGTGGATACGACCTGGTCACTACCGCCGCAGCAAGACCATCCCGCTTTGCGGCGGGCTCTGGTGAAAACCAGTAGTGACTTAGAACCGATCCACTAGCACGGTCCACGCCAATCCCTCTCTGGCACAGAGGATCCACTACCTGCCAGCCGGCATCGTGACAGTAGATCCGGCCATGGATCCCGCTGAAGTTCCTCTGCCAGTTGTCGCTGACCTCACCACGGTGGTCGCCCAGCAGTCGCAACAGATAGCGCAACAAGGCCAACAGCTGTCTCAACTGACCGTTATGCTTCAGCAGTTACTACCACAGCTTCAGCAATCATCTCCTCCGCCAGCTCCTGCATCTCCTCCGCAGCGAGTGGCCGCTTCTGGTCTACGACTATCCTTGCCGGATAAATTTGATGGGGACTCTAAGTTTTGCCGTGGCTTTCTTTCCCAATGTTCCCTGCACCTGGAGATGATGTCGGACCAGTTTCCCACTGAAAGGTCTAAGGTGGCTTTCGTAGTCAGCCTTCTGTCTGGAAAAGCCCTGTCTTGGGCCACACCGCTCTGGGACCGCAATGACCCCGTCACTGCCTCTGTACACTCCTTCTTCTCGGAAATTCGAAGTGTCTTTGAGGAACCTGCCCGAGCCTCTTCTGCTGAGACTGCCCTGTTGAACCTGGTCCAGGGTAATTCTTCCGTTGGCGAGTATGCCGTACAATTCCGTACTCTTGCTTCAGAATTATCCTGGAATAATGAGGCCCTCTGCGCGACCTTTAAAAAAGGCCTATCCAGCAACATTAAAGATGTTCTGGCCGCACGAGAAATCCCTGCTAATCTACATGAACTCATTCACCTAGCCACTCGCATTGACATGCGTTTTTCCGAAAGGCGTCAGGAGCTCCGCCAGGATATGGACTCTGTTCGCACGAGGCGTTTCTTCTCCCCGGCTCCTCTCTCCTCTGGTCCCCTGCAATCTGTTCCTGTGCCTCCCGCCGTGGAGGCTATGCAGGTCGACCGGTCTCGCCTGACACCTCAAGAGAGGACACGACGCCGCATGGAGAATCTCTGCCTGTACTGTGCTAGTACCGAACACTTCCTGAAGGATTGTCCTATCCGTCCTCCCCGCCTGGAAAGACGTACGCTGACTCCGCACAAAGGTGAGACAGTCCTTGATGTCTACTCTGCTTCTCCACGTCTTACTGTGCCTGTGCGGATGTCTGCATCTGCCTTCTCCTTCTCTGCTGTGGCCTTCTTGGACTCCGGATCTGCAGGAAATTTTATTTTGGCCTCTCTAGTCAACAGGTTCAACATCCCGGTGACCAGTCTCGCCAGACCCCTCTACATCAATTGTGTAAACAATGAAAGATTGGACTGTACCATACGTTTCCGCACGGAGCCCCTTCTAATGCACATCGGACCTCATCACGAGAGGATTGAACTTTTGGTCCTTCCCAATTGCACTTCTGAAATTCTCCTTGGACTTCCCTGGCTTCAACTTCACTCCCCAACCCTGGATTGGTCCACTGGGGAGATCAAGAGTTGGGGGCCCTCTTGTTCCAAGGACTGCCTAAAACCGGTTCCCAGTAACCCTTGCCGTGACTCTGTGGTTCCTCCCGTAACCGGTCTCCCTAAGGCCTATATGGACTTTGCGGATGTTTTTTGCAAAAAACAAGCTGAGACTCTACCTCCTCACAGGCCTTATGATTGTCCTATCGACCTCCTCCCGGGCACTACTCCACCCCGGGGCAGAATTTATCCTCTGTCCGCCCCAGAGACTCTTGCCATGTCTGAATACGTCCAGGAAAATTTAAAAAAGGGCTTTATCCGTAAATCCTCCTCTCCTGCCGGAGCCGGATTTTTCTTTGTGTCCAAAAAAGATGGCTCTCTACGCCCTTGCATTGACTACCGCGGTCTTAATAAAATCACGGTTAAGAACCGCTACCCCCTACCTCTCATCTCTGAACTCTTTGATCGCCTCCAAGGTGCCCACATCTTTACCAAACTGGACTTAAGAGGTGCTTATAATCTCATCCGCATCAGAGAGGGGGATGAATGGAAAACGGCATTTAACACCAGAGATGGACACTTTGAGTATCTGGTCATGCCCTTTGGCCTGTGCAACGCCCCTGCCGTCTTCCAAGACTTTGTTAATGAAATTTTTCGTGATCTTTTATACTCCTGTGTTGTTGTATATCTGGACGATATCCTGATTTTTTCTGCCAATCTAGAAGAACACCGCCAGCATGTCCGTATGGTTCTTCAGAGACTTTGTGACAATCAACTCTATGCCAAAATAGAGAAATGTCTGTTTGAATGCCAATCTCTTCCTTTCCTAGGATACTTGGTCTCTGGCCAGGGACTACAAATGGATCCAGACAAACTCTCTGCCGTCTTAGATTGGCCACGCCCCTCCGGACTCCGTGCTATCCAACGTTTTTTGGGGTTCGCCAATTATTACAGACAATTTATTCCACATTTTTCTACCGTTGTGGCTCCTATCGTGGCTTTAACCAAAAAAAATGCCGATCCCAAGTCTTGGCCTCCTCAAGCGGAAGACGCCTTTAAACGGCTCAAGTCTGCCTTTTCTTCGGCTCCCGTGCTCTCCAGACCTGACCCATCTAAACCCTTCCTATTGGAGGTTGATGCCTCCTCTGTGGGAGCTGGAGCTGTCCTTCTACAAAAAAATTCTTCCGGGCATGCTGTTACTTGTGGTTTTTTTTCTAGGACCTTCTCTCCGGCGGAGAGAAACTACTCCATCGGGGATCGAGAGCTTCTAGCCATTAAATTAGCACTTGAGGAATGGAGGCATCTGCTGGAGGGATCAAGATTTCCAGTTATTATTTACACCGATCACAAGAACCTCTCCTACCTCCAGTCTGCCCAACGGCTGAATCCTCGCCAGGCCAGGTGGTCTCTGTTCTTTGCCCGATTTAATTTTGAAATTCACTTTCGGCCTGCCGATAAGAACATTAGGGCCGATGCTCTCTCTCGTTCCTCGGATGCTTCTGAAGTTGAACTCTCTCCGCAACACATCATTCCTCCTGACTGCCTGATTTCCACTTCTCCAGCCTCCATCAGGCAAACTCCTCCAGGAAAGACCTTTGTTTCTCCACGCCAACGCCTCGGAATCCTCAAATGGGGCCACTCTTCCCATCTCGCAGGTCATGCGGGCATCAAGAAATCTGTGCAACTCATCTCTCGCTACTATTGGTGGCCGACTCTGGAGACGGATGTTGTGGACTTTGTGCGAGCCTGCACTATCTGTGCCCGGGATAAGACTCCTCGCCAGAAGCCCGCTGGTTTTCTTCATCCTCTGCCTGTCCCCGAACAGCCTTGGTCTCTGATTGGTATGGATTTTATTACTGACTTACCCCCATCCCATGGCAACACTGTTATTTGGGTGGTCGTTGATCGATTCTCCAAAATGGCACATTTCATCCCTCTTCCTGGTCTTCCTTCAGCGCCTCAGTTGGCTAAACAATTTTTTGTACACATTTTTCGTCTTCACGGGTTGCCCACGCAGATCGTCTCGGATAGAGGCGTCCAATTCGTGTCTAAATTCTGGAGGGCTCTCTGTAAACAACTCAAGATTAAATTAAATTTTTCTTCTGCATATCATCCTCAATCCAATGGACAAGTAGAAAGAATTAACCAGGTCTTGGGTGATTATTTACGACATTTTGTTTCCTCCCGCCAGGATGACTGGGCAGATCTTCTTCCATGGGCCGAATTCTCGTATAACTTCAGAGTCTCTGAATCTTCCTCCAAATCCCCATTTTTCGTGGTGTACGGCCGTCACCCTCTTCCCCCCCTCCCTACCCCCTTGCCCTCTGGTCTGCCCGCTGTGGATGAAATTTCTCGTGATCTTTCCATCATATGGAGAGAGACCCAAAATTCTCTCTTACAGGCTTCATCTCGCATGAAGAAGTTCGCGGATAAGAAAAGAAGAGCTCCTCCCATTTTTTCCCCTGGAGACAAGGTATGGCTCTCCGCTAAATATGTCCGCTTCCGTGTCCCTAGCTATAAGTTGGGACCACGCTATCTTGGTCCTTTCAAAATTTTGTGCCAGATTAATCCTGTCTCTTACAAACTTCTTCTTCCTCCTTCTCTTCGTATTCCTAATGCCTTTCACGTTTCTCTTCTTAAACCACTTATCATTAACCGTTTCTCTCCCAAATCTGTTCCTCCCACTCCTGTTTCCGGCTCCTCGGACATCTTCTCCGTCAAAGAGATTCTGGCATCTAAAAAGGTCAGAGGGAAAACCTTTTTTTTAGTGGATTGGGAGGGTTGTGGTCCAGAAGAGAGATCCTGGGAACCTGAGGACAACATCCTAGACAAAAGTCTGCTCCTCAGGTTCTCAGGCTCTAAGAAGAGGGGGAGACCCAAGGGGGGGGGTACTGTTACGCCAAGCGCTCCGGGTCCCCGCTCCTCCCCGGAGCGCTCGCTACACTCTCCTCACTGCAGCGCTCCGGTCAGATCCACTGACCCGGGGCGCTGCGATACCGCCTCCAGCCGGGATGCGATTCGCGATGCGGGTAGCGCCCGCTCGCGATGCGCACCCCGGCTCCCGTACCTGACTCGCTCTCCGTCAGTCCTGTCCCGGCGCGCGCGGCCCCGCTCCCTAGGGCGCGCGCGCGCCGGGTCTTTGCGATTTAAAGGGCCACTGCGCCGCTGATTGGCGCAGTGGTTCCAATTAGTGTTATCACCTGTGCACTTCCCTATATCACCTCACTTCCCCTGCACTTCCTTGCCGGATCTTGTTGCCATCGTGCCAGTGAAAGCGTTTCCTTGTATGTTCCTAGCCTGTGTTCCAGACCTCCTGCCGTTGCCCCTGACTACGATCCTTGCTGCCTGCCCCGACCTTCTGCTACGTCCGACCTTGCTTCTGTCTACTCCCTTGTACCGCGCCTATCTTCAGCAGCCAGAGAGGTTGAGCCGTTGCTAGTGGATACGACCTGGTCACTACCGCCGCAGCAAGACCATCCCGCTTTGCGGCGGGCTCTGGTGAAAACCAGTAGTGACTTAGAACCGATCCACTAGCACGGTCCACGCCAATCCCTCTCTGGCACAGAGGATCCACTACCTGCCAGCCGGCATCGTGACAGTGTGGGAGATCAGGACCCAGTCGAGGCAGTTCCTTGACAAACGGGTTCTGTTGACCCACTTCCAGAAGCCTCTGGCGCTCAGGGACTGCCCAGGTCGGGATCTGAGGGAGGGGTTGTATCTTTTAAACATGAAAAGGATCCCCCAGAAGTTTTGGGACTTGGCCTGGCGCTGCTTTCAGGGGAAGCTATGTGTAAAGGACAACCTGAAGTACAGGAACTCTGATGACCGTGGATGTCCCCGAGAAGAGTGCGGGGACACGCTGGAAAGCATGGACCACTTCCTGCTTCATTGTCCCTTTAACATAGGGGTCTACAACAGGGTGGGCGCTTCCATCGGCTGGAGTCAACTTGCCGGCCTTGCCTATCCGGAGTGGGCTTATGGGGCATTCAGGAACCTGGGTGGCCGAGATCGGGGCACTTTATTTTTAGTCAGTTTAGTGGTTAGGTACTATACGTGGAACGCACGGTGCTTAGTGTCGACCCAACAGAAAATCCTCTCCGAGGTGGAGGTCTGTAGGAACATCACCGGTGACCTCGGGAAGATCAGGTCTTTGGAGTATGGCAGTCTTGGTACCAGTAGGGCTTCTCTCCTGTGGAGAGGTTTCTCATTTCATGTGCCCTAGGTACTAAACCTTTTGGGTAGAGTACCTTTTATTTTTGGTTAGGGGCAGTGTTATAGGGGTAGAGATAGGGTGAGGGTAGGGTCAGATTTATTGTAGGGATAGAATTAGGGAGAATTGTAGGGGGAGTTAGGGAAAGAGTATAAAATGATTTATGTATCAGGTCTGCCATCCTTCTCCCTGGTGGTGGGCTGATGCATGTGCACATTAGCTTTTTGTTTTGTTTTCAATTTACATGGTATGAAGGGCTTACAGGCAACCAAACTTGGGCCTAAAGGGGGTGGTGGTTCAGAATGTATAAGTTTGTATATAAGTTGGTTGGGAGGAGTGTTAGGTGGGGAGGGTGTATTTGTGGGTGGTGGTTTTGTGGTGTTTTGGGGTCCTGACATGGGTCAGTTAAGGACTGGACTTTGAGAACTGTATGGACGGTATGGACTCTGACCCATGTACAGGAGGGGTGGTGTGGGTGAGGGGACAGTTTTAGTGTAGGTGTTTTCCGTTGTTTTCTGTAGTATATTTTTGTGTATTTTCAGTAAGTTTTGTATATATTGGGTTTTGTATTTATATTGTTTTATATTATATAGTGTATAGTGCAGTCGGGCCAGTAGTTAAGTAGTGTCATATGTGTTTATGTGTATATATATGTGTGCGTTTATGTGTATATACATGTGTATGTATATATGTATATGTATGTATATATGTATGTATATGTATGTGTATGTGTATGCTTGCGTATATGCATGTATACATGTTTGTGTATAAAATTTTATATTTTATTTTTTCCTCCTTGGGGGGGCTGCTCCCCTCCGGTGTCTCTGCTATCCTCGCCTCCGGCTTCGCGGTCTCGCTTTTCGGCGGTGTTGTCCTTTTCTTCGGTTGTGGCTTGCTCTTTTTGGGTCCGGCTCTCGCCGGTTTCTGGGCCGCGCGCGGATCCTCTCTGGCCGTCCTCGGCTCCTTGCAGTGCTGGGCGTGCTTCGCGGGCCTTGCGGCCGTGCGGGGGCGGTGTGTGGGGCTGGGCTCTTTGGGCCCTCTCTCCGGCCGCATCTCCGCGCTGCTTTTCCCTGCCCTTCTTTCACCGGTGGATCTCTGGCTGGGAGGCAGAGTGTTATTTATTAGCAAGTTGTGCTGAATTTTTTTTTTTTTTTTTATTTATTTATTTATTTTTTTTCTTTTCCCCTGGGTAAGGGTCATTTTTGAGTTACAGCCAAGTTGTGCTACCTTTATGTTCCTTTTCTTTTGTTTTATAGCCAAGTCGTGCTTATTTTATGTTTTATATATTGTCACGATTCGGCTTACGGGTTGTGGATCCGCTGTGTCAGCGAGGGATTGGCGTGGACCGTGCTAGTGGACCGGTTCTAAGAGGCTACTGGTTTTCACCAGAGCCCGCCGCAAAGCGGGATGGTCTTGCTGCGGCAGTAGCAACCAGGTCGTATCCACTAGCAACGGCTCAACCTCACTGACTGCTGAGAAGGCGTGGGACAGAAGGACAAGGCAGAGGCAAGGTCAGACGTAGCAGAAGGTCGGGGGCAGGCGGCAAGGTTCGTAGTCAGGATGGATAGCAGAAGTTCAGGTACACAGGCTTTGGACACACTAAACGCTTTCACTGGCACAAGGCAACAAGATCCGGCAAGGGAGTGCATGGGAGGAGATCAGATATAGCCAGGGAGCAGGTGGAAGCCAATTAAGCTAATTGGGCCAGGCACCAATCATTGGTGCACTGGCCCTTTAAGTCTCAGAGAGCTGGCGCGCGCGCGCCCTAGAGAGCGGAGCCGCGCGCGCCAGCACATGACAGCAGGGGACCGGGACGGGTAAGTGACCTGGGATGCGATTCGCGAGCGGGCGCGTCCCGCTGTGCGAATCGCATCCCCGACGGCCATGACAGTGCAGCGCTCCCGGTCAGCGGGACTGACCGGGGAGCTGCAGGGAGAAAGACGCCGTGAGCGCTCCGGGGAGGAGCGGGGACCCGGAGCGCTAGGCGTAACAGTACCCCCCCCCCTTAGGTCTCCCCTTTTTTTTGTCCGGTGACTGCCTCCCCTGGGATGAGGACAGCGGGAAAGAATGGATGGTTTCCTCAATGGCAGGCAGTACAGCAGGAGTAGGAATGGGGAGGGAGGGCAGAGGGTGAAGCTTGGCACGGGGCAGGGAGACACAAGGACGGGAACCATGAGGAGGCACAGAGGCTTGCCTGACGGGACTGGGAGGGGGGGAGAGGCACTTCCTGTGGCAGGCAGAGTCCCAGTACTTGATCTCCCCGGTGGTCCAATCAAGGGTGGGCGAATGAAGCCGGAGCCATGGCAGACCGAGGAGGACCTCAGAGGTACAGCCGGGGAGAACGAAGAGCTCAATCCTCTCGAGGTGGGGTCCAATAGACATGAGGAGGGGTTCTGTGCGGTAACGCACGGTGCAGTCCAATCTGGCTCCGTTGACCGCGGAAATGTAGAGCGGCTTGACGAGACGGGTCACCGGGATGCTGAATTTATTCACAAAGGACTCCAATATAAAATTTCCAGAGGCACCAGAGTCCAAGCAGGCCACGGCTGAGAGGGAGGAGTTGGCTGAAGAAGAGATCCGCACGGGCACCGTGAGACGTGGAGAAGCAGACTTAGAGCCAAGAGACGCCACACCCACGTGAGCTGGGTGCGTGCGTGCGTTTCCCAGGCGTGGAGGACGGATAGGGCAATCCACCAAGAAATGCTCGGTACTGGCACAGTACAGACAGAGATTTTCTTCTCTACGGCGATTCCTTTCTTCCTGGGTCAGGCGAGACCGATCCACTTGCATGGCCTCCTCGGCGGGAGGCCCAGGCGTAGACTGCAAAGGATGCTGTGGGAGAGGTGCCCAGAGATCTAAGTCTTTTTCCTGGCGGAGCTCTTGGTGTCGCTCAGAAAAACGCATGTCAATGCGGGTAGCCAAATGGATGAGTTCTTGGAGGTTGGGAGGAATCTCTCGTGCGGCCAGCACATCCTTGATGCGACTGGATAGGCCTTTTTTAAAGGTCGCGCAGAGAGCCTCGTTATTCCATGATAACTCGGAAGCAAGAGTACGAAATTGGATGGCGTACTCGCCCACTGAAGAATTACCCTGGACCAGGTTCAACAGGGCAGTCTCGGCAGAAGAAGCTCGGGCTGGCTCCTCGAAGACACTCCGGAGTTCAGCGAAGAAGGCCTGGACTGTGGCTGTGGCAGGATCATTGTGGTCCCAGAGCGGTGTGGCCCAAGACAAGGCCTTTCCTGAAAGAAGGCTTACTACGAACGCCACCTTAGACCGTTCTGAAGGAAACAAGTCCGACAACATCTCCATATGCAGGGAACACTGAGACAAAAATCCACGGCAGAGTTTAGAGTCCCCATCAAATTTGTCCGGCAGGGACAAGCGGAGGTTAGGAGCGGCCACTCGCTGCGGAGGAGGTGCAGGAGCTGGCGGAGGAGATGGTTGCTGCTGTAGTAGAGGCAGAAGTTGCTGTAACATGGCGGTCAACTGCGACAGCTGCTGTCCTTGTTGGGCAATCTGCTGCGATTGCTGAGCGACCACCGTGGGAAGATCAGCGAGACTTGGCAGCGGCACCTCAGCAGGATCCATGGCCGGATCTACTGTCACGATTCGGCTTACGGGTTGTGGATCCGCTGTGTCAGCGAGGGATTGGCGTGGACCGTGCTAGTGGACCGGTTCTAAGAGGCTACTGGTTTTCACCAGAGCCCGCCGCAAAGCGGGATGGTCTTGCTGCGGCAGTAGCAACCAGGTCGTATCCACTAGCAACGGCTCAACCTCACTGACTGCTGAGAAGGCGTGGGACAGAAGGACAAGGCAGAGGCAAGGTCAGACGTAGCAGAAGGTCGGGGGCAGGCGGCAAGGTTCGTAGTCAGGATGGATAGCAGAAGTTCAGGTACACAGGCTTTGGACACACTAAACGCTTTCACTGGCACAAGGCAACAAGATCCGGCAAGGGAGTGCATGGGAGGAGATCAGATATAGCCAGGGAGCAGGTGGAAGCCAATTAAGCTAATTGGGCCAGGCACCAATCATTGGTGCACTGGCCCTTTAAGTCTCAGAGAGCTGGCGCGCGCGCGCGCCCTAGAGAGCGGAGCCGCGCGCGCCAGCACATGACAGCAGGGGACCGGGACGGGTAAGTGACCTGGGATGCGATTCGCGAGCGGGCGCGTCCCGCTGTGCGAATCGCATCCCCGACGGCCATGACAGTGCAGCGCTCCCGGTCAGCGGGACTGACCGGGGAGCTGCAGGGAGAAAGACGCCGTGAGCGCTCCGGGGAGGAGCGGGGACCCGGAGAGCTAGGCGTAACATATATTTTTATAAGCCAAGTTGGGCTATTTTTATGTTCTTTTTGGAATGCGTGTTTGAGTGTGATATTTTGTTTTTTGGTATGTGAAAAAAGTAAAAGTATATTTTAGTAAATTTGGGCTGGCCGGTTAGGCAGATTTTGTTTTTGTAATTTTATTTATGTTATGTTTGTTATAGCTGGTTAAGCTTGTTTTTGTTTTATGTTTTGTATCAGATTTGTTTTTCATTTTTATAATAAAAAGAGTTACAGCTCCCAGCAGATCTCTATTACTTTTATATGGAAGGATTTGCTTTATCTATATTAGTATCTACTTATCTTTCTTTAATCTTCACTTTTTCCTATTTTTGCATGACATTTTTGGTGGCTTCAGAACCAATTACCAGGTTTCCATAGAGTTACGGTCCAAACATACAATGGTCGTCCTGGAACCAATTACTTTTGTAACTTGAGGGACCACTGTGTCCAACTCCCCTTGTGAGGAGGGTATGAATACATTTTGGTGTGTGTGGATCTCTTTTCAGGTTGGCTTAAAGGGGTAGTCCAGTGGTGAAAAACGTATCCCCTATCCTAAGGATAGGGGATAAGTTTGAGATCGCGGGGGGTCCGACCGCTGGGGCCCCCTGCGATCTCTCTGTACGGGGCCCCGGCTCTCCGCCCAGATAGCGGGTGTCGACCCCGGCACGAAGCGGCGGCCGACACGCCCCCTCAATACATCTCAATGGCAGAGCCGGAGATTGCCGAAGGCAGCGCTTCGGCTCTGCCATAGAGTTGTATTGAGGGGACGTGTCGGCCGCCGACTCGTGCGGAGGTCGACACGCCCCCTTCCCGTGGGCTGTCGGGGCTCCGTACAGGAGATCGCAGGGGGCCCCAGCGGTCGGACCCCCCCCAATCTGCAACTTGTCCCCTATCCTTAGGATAGGGGATAAGTTGCTCACCACTGAGTCACCACTGGACTACTCCTTTAAGGCCCATCTGGGTCGAAATTCTAATGCAAAGGTGACAGCATGGAAAAATTTGGTAATTAGGGCAAATTGGTTTTATTGAAAGATAAAAGACCATCGGCATTACAAGCTAGTAAGACCGGCAAAAATACAGGAACATACAAGGGCAGCAGTCAGGGTGAGGGAGACATCACATACAGTCAGGATCGAGCTGATAAAAGGAACAATAACACAGAACACGCACCCTGAGGTGCCAGAAAACAGAAAAGTAGTCCCAATTGCCCCCCCCCACCTCTTACGCCTGCACTGATTAAGCACTATTTAGAAATGAATTTAAAAGAAAAAGCAAGTAATAAAAAGGGAATGGGAATGCTGCCGCCGAACGAACTGCCTCATGTCAGCACAATCACATAAGACAGGAACATATCTAGGAACCAACATTCACCATATGTGGATCAGATAAACCACGCACTGACTCTGGGGATTCAGGGGGGAGGAACACCAGGCGCCCCACACTCCCTCAAATTTAGCATTTCCTGTTTTATACACCATCTTAGAGAATGGGATAATAGAATTTACCAGCTTCTTTCATTTGCCGAGCTTCCAAATGTGAAGCAAGTGTCCTATCCATCCATATACTGAAGGCATCGTTAGGCGGTGAGCTGACCCCAGATTGTTTCATAGATTTTCTATGTCTTTCTTTTGCAATATGTAAAAGAGTGTCCGACTCAATCCACATACAACAAAACCCCAGAAGGTGCCCGGATAACTCGGAATATATCAACAACTTTAGGGGAAAACCACTAAAGGGGTACCCTAAACTAAGAACCTTCCCTTTAAAATGTAACTTTTATTGGTCACTATTATAATATCAAAAGAAATCAAAAACCAAATGAAATGTTCACCACTAGGTGTCAGAACCACACCACTGTTATAATTACAGCTCCAGTTTAGCTCCGTATCAGTGTGCTGGAAATATGATAAACTCAGAAGGAATGTGCGCTTATTCTGTATGGCCGTTCAGGAGCTCTCAATATATTTAGTAATCAGAAGCTAAATGTAAGAGCTGCAATTAAAACTCCCATGTATCCAGTTCAATGATGTTTCGTCGGCTCCCCAGCTTTATCAAAGGACTGATAGCTAATGGCCTGACTCACTCCCAAACCTCCAACATTGAGAAGATTCTCTAATACCATGTGACAAAAGGAGAGGAGGAGTCCCATACCCTCGACAACATATCTTATATGAACTTTCCTGTATACGAATACAGGGGGAGCAGCCACGTGAGCGCTAGAGATAAATCCGCACTGTTCTTCAGAGAGTTGGATATTCAGCTCCTCTTCTCGTATAAGACGCATTTTGGTTACTATTAGGAGCAGAAGAAATCAGATAAGAATAAAACTTAGATAGTATTATTTAGGGAATAAATACAATCTCTCTAACCAATTTCAGGGACGTATGTTAGTATAACGCTTAAAACATTGGAGAGTAAAGATAAATTTACTTATAAAACCCCAGAAAGCCTGAGATTCCTCTATGGCCAAAGTCTTAGTAGAAGAATATAAATCTCGTAACGTAAAAGAATGTAAACGTTCCCACAAAGGGGAAGAGGGAAAATGTGTTTAGTAATAACCATAGGGAGTAAAGAAAGTGGGGTTAGGGGAGAAGGGAAATCAGAATCAGTCGTAGAGCAGTCTCGTAATACCGACAAAGTTATATATAAAAGAGGAAAGAACTAGAGAGGCCAAGGAGGAGTGCGGGGGCCACAAAATGGGCCCTATAGAAGGAGGGACTGAGGAGAATTCCATATCCACATGAGGAGGAATATAAAGGGGAGGATGAGAAAAAGAAGAGCGAACGAGCTCTAATAATCCAGAGGAAGGAAAAGCTTTATAATAAGTGTGTAAATCCGGAAACACAAAACCGCCGTCTAATGTCTTCAGGGTGAGCGTCTATACGGGACAGGTGGTCTCTTCTGAATCATAACAAAATTACTAAATAACCATCGGATAGAAGAGAAATAACAATTCCGTACTATGATAGGGACGGACTGTAAAAATATAAAATATTATTGGTAAATATAAGATTTAAGAACCTTTTCCCTTCCAATCCACGACATATATGGGAATTTACGAGCGTGTAACTGGGTCTTCAATCCGTGTAATAATGGCGCAAAGTGTGAAGTAAAGAGATCTTGTACCAGATGTGATCAGATCTCTAGGGATTTTATACCCCGGGGAGGACAAAGAAAAGGAAAAGAATTACACCGATGTTTACTGAACCCGGGGGACGCTGAGATATTGACGACTTCTCATATAGAAAAATGGATTTTATGATCTAAGACCGAAAATAGACGTCAAGACGGGAAACGCTGGTCTAGGGTTTGTGATAAATAAAAGTATCTGCAGCGTCTTATGTTCAGAAGAGACGATCTTCAAGGGAGACGCGCGGATCCTGTCTGATGCCTTGAATTAAAGTCTCTATAATCATAATGAGAAGGGGGCGGGGACAACACTGACGCGTTACATTCCCTATATACAACGTCAGGGACAATATTACATTTATTATAAGTCAAAAAAATAAAGGGAACACTTAAACAACACAATGTAACTCCTAGTCAATGACACTTCTGTGAAATCACACTGTCCACTCAGGAAGCAACACTGATTGACAATTAATTTCACATGCTGTTGTGCAAATGGAACAGACAACAGGTGGAAATTATAGGCAATTAGCACCCCCAATAAAGGAGTGGTTCTGCAGGTGGTGACCACAGACCACTTTTCAGTTCATATGCTTCCTGGCTGATGTTTTGGTCACTTTTGAATGCTGGCAGTGCTTTCTCTCTAGTGGTAGCATGAGACGGAGTCTACAACCCACACAAGTGGCTCAGGTATTGCAGCTCATCCAGGATGGCACATCATTGCGAACTGTAGCAAGAAGGTTTGCTGTGTCTGTCAGTGTAGTGTCCAGAGCATGGAGGCGCTACCAGGAGACAGGCCAGTACATCAGGAGATGTGGAGGAGGACGTAGGAGGGCAACAACCCAGAAGCATGGCCGCTACCTCCGCCTTTGTGCAAGGAGGAGCAGGAGGAGCACTGCCAGAGCCCTGCAAAAAGACCTCCAGCAGGCCACAAATGTGCATGTGTCCACTCAATCGGTCAGAAACAGATACATAAGGGTGGTATGAGGGCCTGACGTCCACAGGTGGGGGTTATGCTTACAGCCCAACACCGTGCAGGATGTTTGGCATTTGCCAGAGAACAACAAGATTGGCAAATTCACCACTGGTGCCCTGTGCTCTTCACAGATGAAAGCAGGTTCACACTGAGCACATGTGACAGACGTGGAGAATATTCTGCTGCCTGCAACATCCTCCAGCATGACCGGTTTGGCGGTGGGTCAGTAATGGTGTGGGGTGGCATTTCTTTGGTGGCCGCACAGCCCTCCATGTTCTTGCCAGAGGTAGCCTGACTGCCATTAGGTACCGAGATGAGATCCTCAGACCCCTTGTGAGACCATATGCTGGTGCGGTTGGCCCTGGTTTCCTCCTAATACAAAACAATGCTAGACCTCATGTGGCTGGAGTGTGTCAGCAGTATCTACAAGAGGAAGGCATTGATGCTATGGACTGGCCGCCCGTTCCCCTGAATCCGATTGAGCAGTTGTGGGACGTCTCGCTCCATCCACCACAGACTGTCCAGGAGTGGGTGGATGCTTTAGTCCAGGTCTGGGAGGACATCTCTCAGGAGACCATCCGCCACCTCATCAGGATCATGCCCAGGCGTTGTAGGGAGGTCACACAGGCACGTGGAGGCCACACACACTACTGAGCCTCATTGGGACTTGTATTAAGGACATTACATAAAGTTGGATCAGCCTGTAGTGCGGTTTTCCACTGTGATTTTGAGTGTGACTCCATATCCAGACCTCCATGGGTTGATACATTTGATTTCCATTGATATTTTTTGTGAGATTTTGTTGTCAGCGCATTCAACGATGTAAAGACGAAAGTATTTCATACAATAAGTTCATTCATTCAGATCTAGGATCTGTTATCTTAGTGTTCCCTTTATTTTTTTGAGCAGTATAATATAGAGAACTTCTTAAAAATTGATATCAAGTTTGGAGATGAAGCATATATTGTATAAATATATATAAGTATGTATTATTGTCAACTATCCTATGTACATGGTTAATATATAGATGTGTTATTTGCATTATTTTTTGCTCTGCTTCATGTTCTCCCCTGTGTTAGAACATGAAAATGGCTTCTCTCCTGTGTGAGTTTTTCGATGTACAACAAGGTCTGATTTGCGAGTAAAACATTTGCCACATTCTGAACATAAAAATGGCTTATCCCCTGTGTGAGTTATTAGATGTTTAACAAGAATTGATTTTTGAGCAAAACATTTCCCACATTCTGCGCAAGAAAATGGCTTCTCTCCTGAGTGAGTTTTTCTATGTACAACAAGGTCTGATTTCTGAGCAAAACATTTCCCACATTCTGAACATGAAAATGGCTTTTCTCCTGTGTGAGTTCTTTGATGTAAAACAAGGTCTGATTTCTGAGTAAAACATTTCACACATTCTGAACATGGAAATGGCTTCTCCCCTGTGTGAGTTCTTTGATGTTTAATAAGATCTGATTTCTGAGCAAAACATTTCCCACATTCTGAACATGAAAATGGCTTCTCTCCTGTGTGAGTTCTTTGATGTAAAACAAGGTCTGATTTCTGAGTAAAACATTTCACACATTCTGAACATGGAAATGGCTTCTCCCCTGTGTGAGTTCTTTGATGTTTAACAAGATCTGATTTCTGAGCAAAACATTTCCCACACTCTGAACATGAAAATGGCTTCTCTCCTGTGTGAGTTCTTTGATGTACAACAAGACCTGATTTATAATTAAAACATTTCCCACATTCTGAACATGAAAATGGCTTCTCTCCTGTGTGAGTTCTTTCATGTACAACAAGACATGATTTAAAAGCAAAACATTTTCCACATTCTGAACATGAAAATGGCTTCTCTCCTGTGTGATTTCTTTGATGTACAACAAGGTCTAATTTATAAGTAAAACATTTCCCACATTCTGAACATGAAAATGGCTTCTCTCCTGTGTGAGTTCTTTGATGTACAACAAGGTATGATTTCTGAGTAAAACATTTCCCACATTCTGAACATGGAAATGGCTTCTCTCCTGTGTGAGTTCTTTGATGGCGAACAAGACCTTGTTTCCCAGTAAAACATTTCTCACATTGTGGACATGAAAACGGCTTCTCTCCTTTGTAGCTTCTCTTGTGTCTCACAAGATTTGATTTCTTGGTAAAACACTTTCCACATTCTGAACATGAATATGGCCTTTCCTTTGCACAATCTTTCTGATGTCCAGCGCCCCTTCTGTGACCTTTATTTTGCTGAACATCCTGTGATGACTGAGAAGACAGGACCTGTATATAAGGATGAGATGACAGATCTTGGCTGTGAAGGGCTGAGGGTGTATCTGGGATAATGGAATGTTCTTCATATGTATCTTGTGTGATATCATCATCTGCTTTATAATCTGAAGATATAAGATTCTCCTCTGATCTCCTGGTACAAGAATCTGCAGAGAATATCACAGATTTTATTATCAGTATTAACCCTTTAACAACCCAGGACATTTTTGCATTTCTAAGCAATAGTACTTTGTAAAGATTTACTGCAAAACTGAAGAAAGATAGTTGCTATGATAGCGGAGCAGCCACACAACAGTGGTGTCAAACTGTGGCCCTACAGATGTTGCAAAACTTCAACTCCCAGCATGCCTGGACACCAAAGGTCTGTCTGCCTCCTCCAGAGGATGCACACTGTCCCCAAAGGTAAATCAAGGCTTCCCTCTGAAGTTTTGCAACATCTGGAGGGCCACAGGTTGACACCCCTGCCTTACACGGAGCAGGGACACCCGTCTTTGACAATCATGTGGACACAGCCTCAGGGAAAATCACTGCTATGGGGCCCGGTCAGGGACCAAATGACCGTGCCCCCCAATCCACCTGACCCGACAGGTTATAATGGAGCAGTCATCCAAACCGCCCCCTTTATAATCCTCATGTCAGCCAGAGAATTCAGGCAAAGGATAGGGGATACGTTATAGATCACGGGGGTCCGACCCTTGGGACTCCCTGCGATCTCCTGAATCGGGCCCTGACAGTCTGCTTGAAGGGGGCGGACCAACCCCTGCATGGAGCGCGGCGGCCGACACTCCCCCTTCATGTATCCCATAGAGATATATGGAGGGGGTGTGTCGGCCGCGGCATCCTGTGGGGGTGAGAACGGCCGCTTCCAGTAGACTGCCGGGGCCCCGTTCAGGAGATCACAAGGGTCCGATCTATAACCGATCCCCTATCCTGTCTAGGCAGACAGTATCACATTTTTGTCTTTTGTCTATTAATGCGAATAGAAAGATTTATGTCCTAATAAAGTTAGTGAAATTTTCCTGGAACCAAGTTAAAAGAGGAACCTTTATTTTTAATGATGTTCGCTTACGGCTCGCCAGCCGCACCTATACCTCCATTTGGACCCACACAGGTGACCCGAACCGGAACATGTATCAGAGGGAAAGAATGAAGGGATTTAAAGGGGTACTCTACTGCTAGACATCTTATCCCTTATCTAAAGTATGGGGGGATAAGATGTCTGATCGCGGGGGTCCGGCTGCTGGGACCCCCAGGATCTCCCGCAGCACAGGGCGTTCTAAAATAAACTCCAGTGACGTCACGACCACGCCCCATCGTGATGTCGCATCCCCTCCATTCATGTGTATCGGAGGGGGCGTGTAATCTGACACGCCCCCTCCAATAGACAGGAATAGAGGGGGCATGAAAATGACATCACAAGGGGCCGTGGCTGTGACATTATGATCACGGCCTCTGGCTCCGAGCGTTCTGAACAAAAAGTTAAAAACACTGAAGCACCGAAGTACCCCTTTAACCCCTTAATGACCAAGCCCATTTTCACCTCAAGGACCAGGCCAATTTTATTTTTGCGTGTTCGTTTTTTCCTCCTCGCCTTCTAAAATCCATAACTCCTTTATATTTCCATCTACAGACCCATATAAGGGCTTGTTTTATGCGTGACCAATTGCACTTTGTAATGAAACCTCTAATTTTACCATAAAATGTACGGCAAACCCCCGCAAAAAAAATTTTAGGGAGGAAATTTAAATGAAAACCAAAATTTGGCACATTTTGGAAGGTTTTGTTTTCACGCTGTACACTTTATGGTAAAAATTATAGGTGTTCTTTATTCTGTCGGTCAATACGATTAAAATGATACCCATGGGTAGATACTTATATTTTTGTACCGCTTAAAAAAAATCAAAAACTTTTTGTACAAAATCAGTAATCTAAAATCGCCATATTCTGACCACCTATAACTTTTTAATTTTTCCGTATGAAGGCTAATTTTTTGCGCTGTCATCTGTACTTTTTTTAGATACCACATTTGCATATATAAAACTTTTAGATCATTTTTTATAATTTTTTTTAATAAAATGTGACAAAAAAGCAGGATTTGTGGACTTTTAAAATTTTTTACGTTTACGCCATTCATCGTACGGGATCATTAACATTATATTTTGATAGTTCGAACATTTACACACACGGCGATACCAAATATGTTTATTAAAAAAAGTTTTATGCTTTTTGGGGGTAAAATAGGAAAAACGGACAATTTTCATTTTTATTGGGGTAGGCGATTTTTCCCTTTTTTTTTACTTTTTATTTTTACATTTTTCAACTTTTTTTTTTTTTTACACCTTTTATGTCCCCATAGGAGACTATCTATAGCAATCATTTGATTGCTAATACTGTGCAGTGCTATATATAGGACACAGCACTGATCAGTATTATCGGTGATCCTCTGCTCGATCGCAGACCAGAGCAGAAGACCACGGGAGACAGCCGGAGCTAGGTAAGGGGACCTCCGGCTGTCATGCTGGATGATCGGATCCCCGCGGCAGCGCTGCGGGCAATCCGATCATCCAATCAGTATTGATCACGGCATCTGAGGGGTTAATGGCGGACATCTGCGCGATCGCCTAGTCACAGAATCCTGTGGGGATAAATGTTTGATCACGCGGGGTCCCGTTTGTGTATCTCCGTCTCTCCCATAGAGATTCATGGAGAGACATGTCGGGCACATCTTGGTGCGGTGGTCGACAGTAATCCCTGCACGGAGCGGAGGTCACCTGTGCCTGGAGAGATCTGGGATGCTGGGCAGGAGATCACGGGAGTCTAGGCAGTCGGACCCCTCACGATCAAACACGTATCCCCTCTCCTCAGGATTCTTTGGAAGGTACCAGCGCCATCTTGTGTAGAGGTTCGGACATAAGTTTGCAGCTTCTTTGTCGCTGACTGACCCCTGGTAGGACCCATAGTTGGGGTAACTGAACTAAGGCTTTTCGGGGTCTTTGGGGCAGAAGAAAGTGTCCAGGACAATTAAAGACATGGGATCTATGCAGAGTTACTGCAACACGAGTCCGCTCAGCGTACAAAAGGGAAGAGAACGACTCCAGGAAGACGTCACCTGTCAGTCACTGCTGGTATCTACTGCTATATGGTCTCTATATGGAGGAATATTATTCTGTATATAATGTGTTTCATTAACAGTATGGCGGTATTATTCAGTCACTATGTAGTGGTGATGGTATCAAGTCAACTGCTATAGAGTCAATATAGCGGGGGAGGGGATAGTATTTGCCCTGAAGTCCCAAAGATTCTAGTTACACCAATACTTCCCGAAAATATTATTGCAGCCGGTGACTGAATAGAATCTATGACCCTTCTCTGTATTTAGTGGTTACTACTCACCTGGGCGGTTACCTGTAGGTATGTCCTCCTTATACTGCTCATCACTGCTCACATGTTTCTTCTTCTACTTTTACTATTATGTGTGTAGTATTAATATAGATTAGATCTTTCCCTGTAGGAATGTCCTCCTTATACTGCTAATCACTGCTCAAATCTGTCTCTTCTTCTTCCTCATTTATATCTGTAGTATTAATATAGATCAGATCTTACCCTGTAGGAATGTCCTCCTTATACTGTTCATCACTGCTCACATCTGGCTCAAAGTGAGAATGTTGAGTTCTTATTGTTTGGATAGAATTATTTCAAATTCAGTGGAAAAAAAATAGCAATTAGCTTTTTTTTCCATAAATTCTTTATTTGTGGGACATCATTTTGGTCGCTTTTGAAATGGAGGAAATGCGCCCCACATCATGCTGTTTGTCCCGGGCTGGGCAGTACCCCTACTTAGGCCATATCTGGTTGCCTGACAGCCTGGTAGGGCCAAGAAGGAGAGGAGCCCCCTTTGGCCATCAGGACATCAATACATGAATTATAGACCCCACTCCATGCCTGCAAAGGATCGGAGCTGTCAGAACAATACCGCACCCCCACAAGTGTATTGTCTGGACCAGGGAGCGCTCTGATTGGTCCTTGGTCTTCTAGCAGTGACGCGCGGCTGTCTGTGACAGTTATAGTTCCTGATGGATATATCCGCCATGTTGTGGGAATAATCATCCGCTCATGGTGAATATATCCATCACTGGGGGTTTGGGTGATCGTCCCCATTCATACAGCATTTCTGCAGTATCGGTGTCCGCTGTCATGTCAGAAAAGGGATCCAATGTATACTGGACCCGTCTCATTCAGAAATGACTGGAGCTGCTACAGTATACGTCAGCATCATTATTATTGACGTGATGCTGACGGATACCTGTAACCTAACGCTGAAACGCAGTATGAACGGTACGCAGTGTAGGGTCACATAGAGCGCAGAGTATTTCACACCGCGGATGCCCCCGGCAGTCACAAGGGCGAGATCACTGCTGCGGCTGGGTAGCTCAGTGTGTCCGCTCATGACTGCCGGTGGGAAATCCAACGCTATGAGTGGACACACAAAGATACCCAGCCGCAGCAGGGAGCTCACTATTGTGACTGCTGCCGGGCATCCGCAGCATGTAATATGGGATGTGCGCCATGTAATCCTACACATTATGCATTTTTATTTTTCATTTATTTAATAAATGTATTTTTTATTTTCTTTAATTTTTTTTTTACACGGTTCCGGCAATGCAGCAGGCCCCTGCCTGTCGGGGATTACACACAGCACCCCGCGGTCGTGCTGCGGGGTGCTGCAGGGAAGACAGAGGGAGCTCCCTCCATCAAAACACTTACAGCCCGCGATCACTTCTGATCGCGGCTGTAAGGGTTAAACTGCTGGGACCAAAGTTTACTTAGGTCCCGGCAATGCGGCAGGGTCCTGGCTGTGTGTTACAGCCGAGTCCCTGCCGTGATCTTGTGGGTACACTGGACAGTACCCACAAGAACCATGGACGTGTATATTCGTCCAGGTGCTGGAACGTGCATCCCCCTGGACATGTATACTCGTCCATGGTCGTTATGGTGTTAACGGAAAACTCTAGTACTTGAGTACTTATCCCCTAGTTACAGAATCCTGGGGGGATAAATGTCTGATTGTGAGGGGTCCGACCACTGAGACCCCCGTGATTTCCTGCCTGGCATCCCGTTTGTATTTCTCCGGCTCTCCCATAGAGATTTATAGAGAGGCATGTCGGGCACCTCTTCATGCAGTGGTTGACAGTAATCCCTGCACGGAGTAGAGGTCACTTGTGCCCAGAGGAGCTGGGAGGCCCCAGCCTGACATATGTTTTGGGGGAGGGGGATGGTATTCCAAAATTTGGCCTGTAGTCCCAGAGATTCTAGTTACACCAATACTTCCCCCAAAATATTATTGTAGCCAGTGACTGAATAGAATCTGTGACCCTTCTCTGTATTTAGTGATCACTACTTACCTGGGTGGTTACCTGTAGAAATGTCCTTAAACTGCTCATCACCGCTCACATCTGTCTCTTCTGCTTTTACTATTATGTCTGGAGCATTATTATAGATCAGATCTTTTTCTGTAGAAATGTCCTCCTTATACTGCTCATCAATGCTCACATCTGTCTCTTCTTCCTTTATGTCTGTAGCATTATTATTGATCAGATCTTTCCCTGTAGGAATGTCCACCTTATACTGCTCATTACCGCTCACATCTTTCCCTGTAGGAATGTCCTCCTTATACTGCTCATCACCGCTCACATCTGTCTCTTGTTCTTCCTTTATGTCTGTAGTATTAATATAGATCAGATCTTTTCCTGTAGAAATGACCTCCTTATACTGGTCATCACCGCTCACATCTGTCTCTTCTTCTACTTCCTTTATGTCTGTAGCATTAATATAAAAGAGATCTTTCCCTGTAGGAATGTCCTCCTTATACTGCTCATCACCGCTCACATCTGTCTCTTCTTCCTTTATGTCTGTAGCATTAATATAGATGAGATCTTTCCCTGTAGTAATGTCCTTCATATTCTGTTCATCAAGAGGACGGGGACACCTCTCTGGTGCTGTTCTCTTACTGGATCTGACTGTAGGGAACACATACAGAGACTGAATTCATTCTTTACATACAAATAATGAGAGGACGTGTGTATATAGTCATGTCTATTACCTGGTGATGTGAGGGGCTGCTGATCCTCCATCATGACCTGATCCTTGTACTGATTCTTGTGTCCTTCTACATACTCCCACTCCTCCATGGAGAAATAGACCGCCACGTCCTGACACCTTATAGGAACCTGTATTGTGAATAAACATTTAATTCTATACAATTCCAGGATGTTATATGGAGACATTTGAGGGGATATTCCTGCACATGATTTATCTTCTTGCTCTCGGATGATGAGGTGAATGCTTGTCGGGGCAGATCCTCTATATTATGGTCACATGTCCCGAACTGACCGCAAGTCTGATGATCCAGCTGTCAGTTCAGGTCATTATACCCAAAGCGCCCGTCCCATGGAGTGTAAGGAGTTAAGTGATATTTCATAGTATCACTGCTCCCCTCCCCCGGGATTATATAGATGGCTGCTTACTGTCTGGCCCCTAAGGATAGAATTGGCAGTGCTGTGCGCCACTTAACCCTAGCTAGACTGGTTGTTCTTATCCCAGCAAGTAGAAGGGACAATAAGCAGCTATCTGTATAGTGTGTGGCCCCAAAAAAGGTAAGTGGCAATGCATCACCATCATTTAACTCCTTCATGGCTGACTGGGCAGGAGGTATATAATGTATAGCCATGGGCCCAGCTCCAAAGCAGGAGATGCATCAAATCTGGCATATCTTCTGCTCTTGTGCAGGAAACCCCTTTCAGAGCAGGGACTCCTGTCATTAAAGTGATAAGATTTGGAGGGGAGGGAGGCCGCTGCCAGTCTATGACGCACAGTCAGGAGTTCAGCACGATTCATAGCCCCTAGGTCCTACCTGCTATCAGCATCTGGGACTCATAGCTAATGCCGGACATCACCAATGCCAAAAATCTATTTCCGGTAGCTCAGTGGAGCTGATAAGGACACCCACAGTGAAATAGCGGGGTCCCGGTCAGCTGAGAGAACGGGTGGAGGTCCCTAACCTCGCTCCATGCTGTCTGAACGACGCTCCAATCCTGCAGGCAGCCTCAGCATCTCAGCATTGATCAGTGTATGTAATCTATAGATTCCATGTAATAGTCTACTACAGGGACTAAAAAACTGGGAATAAGGTAAAAAGAACATTAACTTAATGTGAATAAGCCCCTCCCCTAATAAACGATTGAATCTTCCCCATTTACCAATTTTTTTAAATAAAATTATGTAAACAAAAAATAAATCTAAACATATGTGTAACCGCACGGTCAATGGCGTAAACGTAAAAAAATACAACTTCATGGTCCAGAAAAAAAGTCTTAAAAAGCGATTAAAAAGTCTCATCAAAATTAGTTGAAATTACAGATCACGGTGCAAAAACTGACTTTCATACATCCCCGTATACGGAATAATAAGAGAGTTATAGGGGACAAGGTAGGACAATCTGATACAGACTCTTTATTGTACAAAAAGTTTGAATTTTTTTATATTTTAAAAGTATTAAAATAAAATCTATATAAATCATTTATCATTGTAATCGTTTGGACCTAAAGAATAAAGGGAATTATTACCGTAATGTGCACTGCGTCCAAACAGAAGAACCCAGATTTCACCCCACAAATAAAAATTTTTGACCCTTGTTGTAGATTTTGCAGTAAAATGAGTGACGTCATTACAAGGTACAAGTCGGTGGTGGAAAAAAAACAACAACAAGAACAAGAAGCCTCATATGGGTTTGTAAAGAGGAAATCACAATCATTATGGCGATTAGAAGGAGAGGAGAAAAACATTAAAAAGAGAAATCACTGTGTCCTTAAGGGGTTAAAACGCAAAACTGCTGGGTTCTGAAGGGGTTAATAGTACAAAAAAAACATCTAACAGCAACATGTGACCACACACATACCTCCACCTGCAGAGCTGTACAGGAGCCGTGTACTTACAGGACCAGCGATGATGTCACAGTCATGTGATCAATCGGGATTCTGCTGTCACATGACCATTCTCACAGGTCCTTAACTCACCATCCCGTCTATCCTGCACTGCTGACCTCCGCCCACTCCTGTCACATGATCCTCCCCACAGGTCCTTCAGCCACAGTCTCATCTATACTGCTAAACTTTGCCCCCAAATGTACTGGTCACATGATTGTGACATCATCACAGGTCCTACACCTCCAGCATGTAACAGATACAGAGCAGGTCCTGGTGGGGCAGTCACTACTGTTGTGTGTGGAGATCTCTCAGAGCAGCAGCCCCTGATCATGTGATTCCTCCTCCTCCTCCATGTGACTGATCACATGACGGTGACATCATCACAGGTCCTGTTAGCACACGGCTCCTCTACAGATACAGGTATGTGTGTGCGGTCACCATAAGATCAGGATTATTAGGGATGTTTAATATTAACCCTTAAGGAGAGGATGTATATTTACATTCTGTGCCCCATATGGGACTTTGAGGTGAGCTCAGGAGCTATAAGCAGCCAGGACTCACCACTAATGACACTCATCGCCATTAACCCTTTAGATTCCATGATCAAAGTCGATTGCAGGATCTAATAGTAAAATACAGTTGTTGGGGGCGGAGTCTAGATCAGCTGAGATGATGGCCGAGGGTAGGGTTGCCACCTTTCCCTCAGAAAAATACCGGTCATGGGTGTGGCTATGTGGGGGTGGAGCTACAAAAGGGGAGGGGCCAGGTTGCACAGGGGCTGAGGGATCAGGGGTTTAAGAAATGGCACGGGGGATGGGAGGGGGTTTAAGAAATGGCACGGGGGATGGGAGGGGGGTTTAAGAAATGGCACGGGGGATGGGAGGGGGGTTTAAGAAATGGCATAGGGGATTGGAGGGATACAATATATATGCGGGGGGAATTTTCCTATATCGCACAAAAAAATTTACATTTAGAGAATACCTACCAAAACCCTATTTATGCCAGCGGCGGCGGTAGTGGTGGTGCGCGACAGCAACGCTGGCTCTCTCTGATGACGAGTGACGTCCCCCTGCGCAACGTCAGATAAACAGGCTAATCAGACAGTATCACACATGACAGGATTAGATATACAGGCTAATCAGACAGTATCACACATGACAGGATTAGATGCACAGGCTCAGCAGATAGTATCACACATGACAGATTTAGATGCACAGGCTCAGCAGACAGTATCACACATGACAGGATTAGATACACAGGCTCAGCATACAGTATCGCACATGACAGGATTAGATACACAGGCTCATCAAGCAGTATCACACATGACAGGATTAGATACACAGGCTCATATCCCACATGACAGATTTGGATATACAGGCTCAGCAGACAGTATCACACATGACAGGATTAGATGCACAGGCTCAGCAGATAGTATCCCACATGACAGATTTGGATATACAGGCTCAGCAGACAGTATCACACATGACAGGATTAGATACACAGGCTCAGCTCACAGTATCACACATGACAGGATTAGATACACAGGCTCAGCAGACAGTATCGCACATGACAGGATTAGATACACAGGCTCATATCCCACATGACAGATTTGGATATACAGGCTCAGCAGACAGTATCACACATGACAGGATTAGATACAGAGCGCAGCAGATAGTTTCACACATTAAAACATTAAATCAGTGTTTCCCAACCAAGGTGCCTCCAGCTATTGCAAAACTACAACTCCCAGCATGCCCGGACAGCCAAAGGCTGTCTGGGCATGCTGGGGGTAATAGTTTTGCAACCGCTGGAGGCACCCTGGTTGGGAAACACTGCATTAAATACACAATTTTGCAGAGAGGTCTCACCAGTCTCTTGTCTTCACTTTCTCCATTCCCCGGGCGGCTCCAGGTTAGGAATGTCCGGGGTTGAGGAGGAATGGGGGGGGGGGGGGGCAATTATTTATCCCATGGGGCCACATGAGAAACTAAAAATATTGTGGAGGGCCGGGTAGTTTTTCCCCAGATTAGGCAGCATAGTTGTCCCCCAGATCAGGCAGCATAGTTGTCCCCCAGATCAGGCAGCATAGTTGTCCCCCAGATTAGGAGCATAGTTGTCCCCCAGATTAGGCAGCATAGTTGTCCCCCAGATCAGGCAGCATAGTTGTCCCCCAGATCAGGCAGCATAGTTGTCCCCCAGATTAGGAGCATAGTTGTCCCCCAGATTAGGCAGCTTAGTTGTCCCCCAGATTAGGACCATAGTTGTCCCCCAGATTAGGACCATAGTTGTCCCCCAGATTAGGAGCATAGTTGTCCCCCAGATTAGGAGCATAGTTGTCCCCCAGATTAGGCAGCATAGTTGTCCCCCAGATTAGGCAGCATAGTTGTCCCCCAGATTAGGCAGCATAGTTGTCCCCCAGATTAGGAGCATAGTTGTCACCCAGATTAGGAGCATAGTTGTCCCCCAGATTAGGCAGCATAGTTGTCCCCCAGATTAGGCAGCATAGTTGTCCCCCAGATTAGGAGCATAGTTGTCCCCCAGATTAGGCAGCATAGTTGTCCCCCAGATTAGGCAGCATAGTTGTCCCCCAGATTAGGCAGCATAGTTGTCCCCCAGATTAGGCAGCATAGTTGTCCCCCAGATTAGGAGCATAGTTGTCCCCCAGATTAGGAGCATAGTTGTCCTCCAGATTAGGAGCATAGTTGTCCCCCAGATTAGGCAGCATAGTTGTCCCCCAGATTAGGAGCATAGTTGTCCCCCAGATTAGGAGCATAGTTGTCCCCCAGATTAGGAGCATAGTTGTCCCCCAGATTAGGAGCATAGTTGTCCCCCAGATTAGGCAGCATAGTTGTCCCCTAGATTAGGCAGCATAGTTGTCCCCCAGATTAGGCAGCATAGTTGTCCCCCAGATTAGGAGCATAGTTGTCCCCCAGATTAGGCAGCATAGTTGTCCCCCAGATTAGGCAGCATAGTTGTCCCCCAGATTAGGAGCATAGTTGTCCCCCAGATTAGGCAGCATAGTTGTCCCCCAGATTAGGCAGCATAGTTGTCCCCCAGATTAGGCAGCATAGTTGTCCCCCAGATTAGGCAGCATAGTTGTCCCCCAGATTAGGAGCATAGTTGTCCCCCAGATTAGGAGCATAGTTGTCCCCCAGATTAGGAGCATAGTTGTCCCCCAGATTAGGCAGCATAGTTGTCCCCCAGATTAGGAGCATAGTTGTCCCCCAGATTAGGAGCATAGTTGTCCCCCAGATTAGGCAGCATAGTTGTCCCCCAGATTAGGCAGCATAGTTGTCCCCCAGATTAGGCAGCATAGTTGTCCCCCAGATTAGGCAGCATAGTTGTCCCCCAGATTAGGCAGCATAGTTGTCCCCCAGATTAGGCAGCATAGTTGTCCCCCAGATTAGGCAGCATAGTTGTCCCCCAGATTAGGCAGCATAGTTGTCCCCCAGATTAGGCAGCATAGTTGTCCCCCAGATTAGGCAGCATAGTTGTCCCCCAGATTAGGCAGCATAGTTGTCCCCCAGATTAGGCAGCATAGTTGTCCCCCAGATTAGGCAGCATAGTTGTCCCCCAGATTAGGAGCATAGTTGTCCCCCAGATTAGGCAGTTTACCCCCCCCCCCCCCACACACATATACACACATACAGAGACACATACACAGACACATATATACAGACACACATATACACAGACACATATATATATACAGACACACATATACACAGACACATATATACACAGACACATATATACACAGACACTCACCCGCCCTGCGCTGCAGAGGGAGACAGGATACACGGCCTCTTCTCCTCTCCCCTCCCTGCTCTGCCTATGGAGGGTTGTAAAACTGCACGGCAGAGAGAAGGCGGGGGAGGGGGAGAGAGGAGACAGGAGGTCACGCCCCCTCCCCAGCACTGTACAGTCTCTTCCTGTCATCGCACGGAGCTCTACCTGTCACAGGCTGGTGGTGTCAGACCTGGGCATTGTACGGCCGGTCATGAAAGCAGTGTTCTTCTGGGGATGCTGCTCCGTCCGCCCCTGTCAGTGAATGAAAAGTACCGGCCATTGCATGGCCGGTATTTTTCATCCAAACTTACCGGCACAGCCCGGAATGTAGATGAAAATACCGGCTGTGCCGGCAAAATACCGGCAGGGTGGCAACCCTACCGGAGGGCCCCTTACCGTGCTCTGTGCTCAGATCGGTGCTCTAAGTATACAGACACCTCCACAGCCTGTATAAGCCGAGCACCGATAACACTGATCACTATGGCAGAGCGTTATTCAGGGTTTGTAATAGAAGCCCCTCCCCTAATAAGTTTATATCCTATTTTTGTAATAAAATAATGTAGGTGGGCGTGGCTTAGACATGGCGCTGTGCGGTTGTTTCTCTAGGGAGCGCCGTGCCGACCAGCGGTTGTTTCCTGATTTCCTGCCTATACTGCCCCCAGGGGATGTCTGGATGGTGAAGGTATCAGGTCACTTACCCGCCCATCCTGTCACCTGGTCAGTCTCTTTTCTCCGGGTATCAGCCACTTCTTCCATACAGGTCTATGTAAGCATCAGGTTTTTTAAGTTTCTCCCGCGCCCCTATTATTACTATAGACAGTGTTTCCAAACCAGCGTGCCTCCAGCTGTTGTAAAACTACAACTCCCAGCATGCCCTGACAGCCAATTGCTGTAACAGCTGGAGGCACCCTGCTTGGGAAACACTGACTCCGGTGGTGGCCCAGACCCTGCGTGTGTAACGGTATATGATGCTCGGCCTCTGCTGCAGGTAATAGCAGGTTCTTCCGGGGGGACATATCACAATTCACATAAAATCCTGATGTAATTGTGATGTATATTGTGCCCCCTAGTGGACACATTTCAGTATTCTTCATTGGACAATGTCATATTGAATCCCTCTATTCTTCTCCCTGCTCTGATGAAGACGTTCTGAATACACCGCAGCCTCAGAGATTAGGAGAAATGGATTCACAATGTCTTCAGCAGAGCAGGGAGAGCGACCTCAGAAGACCTGGAGGACCAGAGCGCCACCACTGGACAGGAGAGGGGAGTGCGCTCTAGTCTCTTATTTTACAGCCCTCGCACAATGGATTTTGTTTTATAGAGAAATCTGAAAACTCCTATAATGTCTCCTCAGATGTTTCCCCAGATTATCTCCAGGAAATGGATTTTATTCCTCCATAGAATCTGGTGCGGTTTATCATCGTCTCCTCTTCTTCCCTTCAGGTTTCTCCAATCCAGGATCCTCTGCTGATATCTTCTATATAAGAGAATTCTCCTGGATGACCCATCAACCATGGAGGGAGACAGGAACAAGAGATGGCCGACAGGATCATAAACCTCACCCTACAGATACTCTTCCGGCTTACTGGAGAGGTGAGGGATTCTGGGAGTGATGTCACATGACCTCATTCTTATCTATATAATAACAGATGGATATGACTGGAGAGGTGAGGGATTCTGGGAGTGATGTCACATGACCTCATTCTTATCTATATAATAACAGATGGATATGACTGGACAGGTGAGGGGATTCTGGGAGTGATGTCACATGACCTCATTCTTATCTATATAATAACAGATGGATATGACTGGAGAGGTGAGGGATTCTGGGAGTGATGTCACATGACCTCATTGTTATCTATGTAATAACAGATGGATATGACTGGAGAGGTGAGGGATTCTGGGAGTGATGTCACATGACCTCATTCTTATCTATGTAATAACTAGATGGATATGACTGGAGAGGTGAGGGATTCTGGGAGTGATGTCACATGACCTCATTCTTAATCTATGTAATAACAGATGGATATGACTGGAGAGGGTGAGGGATTCTGGGAGTGATGTCACATGACCTCATTCTTATCTATATAATAACAGATGGATATGACTGGACAGGTGAGGGATTCTGGGAGTGATGTCACATGACCTCATTCTTATCTATATAATAACAGATGGATATGACTGGAGAGGTGAGGGATTCTGGGAGTGATGTCAAATGACCTTATTCTTATCTATGTAATAACAGATGGATATGACTGGAGAGGTGAGTGATTCTGGGAGTGATGTCACATGACCTCATTCTTATCTATGTAATAACAGATGGATATGACTGGAGAGGTGAGGGATTCTGGGAGTTATGTCACATGACCTCATTCTTATCTATGTAATAACAGAGGGATATGACTGGAGAGGTGAGGGATTCTGGGAGTGATGTCACATGACCTCATTCTTATCTATGTAATAACAGATGGATATGACTGGAGAGGTGAGGGATTCTGGGAGTGATGTCACATGACCTCATTCTTATCTATGTAATAACAGATGGATATGACTGGAGAGGTGAGGGATTCTGGGAGTTATGTCACATGACCTCATTCTTATCTATGTAATAACAGAGGGATATGACTGGAGAGGTGAGGGATTCTGGGAATGTATGTAGTGATATTAATGTGTCTCTCCATACACAGGATTACACAGTAGTGAAGAAGTCCTCTAGTGGGCGCTGTTGGGCCCCTGTGTGTGAAGGATGGGGAAGAACCCTGAGCCCAATCCGGGGCCCCCACCTCACTCCCTGATACATGAGGAAATGGATGAACAGAAGATCCTAGAACTCATCACAACAAGATGATGGAGCTGCTGGCTGGAGAGGTGACCCTGCTGGGACATTATACAGTAATGGAGGGGTCTGGTGATGACTGGAGAGGTGACCCTGCTGGGACATTATACAGTTATGGAGGGGTCTGGTGATGACTGGAGAGGTGACCCTGCTGGGACATTATACAGTAATGGAGGGGTCTGGTGATGACTGGAGAGGTGACCCTGCTGGGACATTATACAGTAATGGAGGGGGTCTGGTGATGACTGGAGAGGTGACCCTGCTGGGACATTATACAGTAATGGAGGGGTCTGGTGATGACTGGAGAGGTGACACTGCTGGGACATTATACAGTAATGGAGGGGTCTAGTGATGACTGGAGAGGTGACACTGCTGGGACATTATACAGTAATGGATGGGTCTGGTGATGACTGGAGAGGTGACACTGCTGGAATGCTGGGACATTATACAGTAATGGAGGGGTCTGTTGATGACTGGAGAGGTGACACTGCTGGGACATTATACAGTAATGGAGGGGTCTGGTGATGACTGGAGAGGTGACACTGCTGGGACATTATACAGTAATGGAGGGGTCTGGTGATGACTGGAGAGGTGACACTGCTGGGAATGCTGGGACATTATACAGTAATGGAGGGGTCTGGTGATGACTGGAGAGGTGACACCTTGCTGGGACATTATACAGTAATGGAGGGGTCTGGTGATGACTGGAGAGGTGACCCTGCTGGGACATTATACAGTAATGGAGGGGTCTGGTGATGACTGGAGAGGTGACACTGCTGGGAACATTATACAGTAATGGAGGGGTCTGGTGATGACTGGAGAGGTGACACTGCTGGAATGCTGGGACATTATACAGTAATGGAGGGGTCTGGTGATGACTGGAGAGGTGACACTGCTGGGACATTATACAGTAATGGAGGGGTCCTGGTGATGACTGGAGAGGTGACACTGCTGGGATATTATACAGTAATGGAGGGGTCTGGTGATGACTGGAGAGGTGACACTGCTGGGACATATACAGTAATGGAGGAGTCTGGTGATGACTGGAGAGGTGACACTGCTGGGACATTATACAGTAATGGAGGGGTCTGTTGATGACTGGAGAGGTGACTGCTGGGACATTATACAGTAATGGAGGGGTCTGGTGATGACTGGAGAGGTGACCCTGCTGGGACATTATACAGTAATGGAGGGGTCTGGTGATGACTGAAGAGGTGACACTGCTGGGACATTATACAGTAATGGAGGGGGTCTGGTGATGACTTGGAGAGGTGACACTGCTGGGACATTATACAGTAATGGAGGGGTCTGGTGATGACTGGAGGGGTGACACCTGCTGGGAATGCTGGGACATTATACAGTTAATGGAGGGGTCTGGTGATGACTGGAGAGGTGACAATGCTGGGACATTATACAGTAATGGAGGGGTCTGGTGATGACTGGAGAGGTGACCACTGCTGGGACATTATACAGTAATGGAGGGGTCTGGTGATGACTGGAGAGGTGACACTGCTGGGAATGCTGGGACATTATACAGTAATGGGAGGGGTCTGGTGATGTCTGGAGAGGTGACACTGCTGGGACATTATACAGTAATGGAGGGGTCTGGTGATGACTGGAGAGGTGACCCTGCTGGGACAATTATACAGTAATGGAGGGGTCTGGTGATGACTGAAGAGGTGACACTGCTGGGACATTATACAGTAATGGAGGGGTCTGGTGATGACTGGAGGGGTGACAATGCTGGGACATTATACAGTAATGGAGGGGTCTGGTGATGACTGGAGAGGTAACACTGCTGGGACATTATACAGTAATGGAGGGGTCTGGTGATGACTGGAGAGGTGACACTGCTGGGACATTATACAGTAATGGAGGGGTCTGGTGATGACTGGAGAGGTGACACTGCTGGGACATTATACAGTAATGGAGGAGGTCTGGTGATGACTGGAGAGGTAACACTGCTGGGACATTATACAGTAAGGAGGGGGTCTGGTGATGACTGGAGAGGTGACACTGCTGGGAATGCTGGGACATTATACAGTAATGGAGGGATCTGGTGATGACTGGAGAGGTGACACTGCTGGGAATGCTGGGACATTATACAGTAATGGAGGGGTCTGGTGATGACTGGAGAGGTGACACTGCTGGGAATGCTCGGACATTATACAGTAATGGAGGGGTCTGGTGATGACTGGAGAGGTGACACTGCTGGGACATTATACAGTAATGGAGGGGTCTGGTGATGACTGGAGAGGTGACACTGCTGGGACATTATACAGTAATGGGGTCTGGTGATGACTGGAGAGGTGACACTGCTGGGACATTATACAGTAATGGAGGGGTCTGGTGATGACTGGAGAGGTGACACTGCTGGGACATTATACAGTAGTGGAGGGGTCTGGTGATGACTGGAGAGGTGACACTGCTGGGAATGCTGGGACATTATACAGTAATGGAGGGGTCTGGTGATGACTGGAGAGGTGACACTGCTGGGACATTATATAGTAATGGAGGGGTCTGGTGATGACTGGAGAGGTGACACTGCTGGGACATTATACAGTAATGGGGTCTGGTGATGACTGGAGAGGTGACACTGCTGGGACATTTATACAGTAATGGAGGGGTCTGGTGATGACTGGAGAGGTGACACTGCTGGGACATTATACAGTAGTGGAGGGGGTCTGGTGATGACTGGAGAGGTGACACTGCTGGGAATGCTGGGACATTATACAGTAATGGAGGGGTCTGGTGATGACTGGAGAGGTGACACTGCTGGGAATGCTGGGACATTATACAGTAATGGAGGGGTCTGGTGATGACTGGAGAGGTGACACTGCTGGGAATGCTGGGACATTATACAGTAACACCACTGGAGGGGTCGGGGTGATGACTGTATCATTATGTGTCAGGTTCCTATAAGGTGCCAGGACGTGGCGGTCTATTTCTCCATGGAGGAGTGGGAGTATGTAGAAGGACACAAGGATCAGTACAAGGATCAGGTCATGATGGAGGATCAGCAGCCCCTCACATCACCAGGTAATAGACATGACTATATACACACGTCCTCTCATTATTTGTATGTAAAGAATGAATTCAGTCTCTGTATTTGTTCCCTACAGTCAGATCCAGTAAGAGAACAGCACCAGAGCGGAATTTCCGTCTTTTTAATGAGCAGAATATGGAGGATAACACTACAGGGAAAGATCTTATCTATATTAATGCTACAGACCTAAAGGAAGAAGAAAAGAGACGGATGTGAGCGGTGATGAGCAGTATAAGCAGGACAAGGACATTCTACAGGGAAAGATCTGACCTATACTAATGCTACAGAAATAATGGAAGAAGATGAAGAGACAGATGTGAGCGGTGATGTGCAGTATAAGGAGCACATTCCTACAGGTAACCGGCCAGGTACCACTAAATACAGAGAAGGGTCACAAATTCTATTCAGTTACTGGCTGCAATAATATTTTCGGGAAGTAACAAGAATCTTTGGGGACTCCAGGGGTAAATACTATCCCCCTCCCCCCTATATTGACTCTATAGCAGTTGACTTGATCCCATCACCACTACATAGTGACTGAATAATACCGCCATACTGTTTATGAATCATACACATTATATACAGACTAATATTACTCCATATAGCAGTAGATACCAGCTCCTGAGGAGAGGAGATAAGTGTCTGATGGTGGGGGGTCCGACTGCTGGGGACCCCCCGTGATCTCCTGCCCAGCACCCCAGATCTCTCCAGGCACAGGTGACCTCCGCTCCGTGCAGGAATTACTGTCGATCACCGCACCAAGAGGTGCCCGACATGTCTGTCCGTGAATCTCTATGGGAGACGGAGATATACAAATGTGATCCCAGGCA
>NW_026607826.1:0-62500 GCF_029499605.1 Hyla sarda
TAGTTCCCACTCCTAGGAAGCTAGATATAAAATCTTATCTAGGTGGTACAGAGTGCCAACTCAACCTCATGCCATGTGGTCACATGTAGAGTCTGCTTTCTGGCGTTGTGGGGACGCAGAGGGCTTTTTTGGTCATGTCCTCTGTTGACCCAATTTTGGGAGGGGGTAACACGAATCATAAAGGCTGCAACAGGCATGAAAATAGATCTGTCTCCAGCTCTTTTTCTTCTCCATCACTGTGAGGTACCCATTAAGATATATAAGAAGCCTCTTTTGAGGTTTCTAGTTATGTCCGCTAGAGCCTGTGTTCCAATTCTTTGTAAAAAAAAAATCTAATGCTCCATCTTTGTCTCTCTGGGTTTCCAAGTTAAATGATTTAATGACTCTTTAAAATTTGACTTCTTTTATCCATGATGCCGGTGAACAGTTTCAGCAAACATGGTATGCCTGGAGGGAATTCTGTGAGACGTCAGAATATAAGAATATAGAGGGTTTTCCCTGACAAGCTTTTATATAAGGATGCTCTTTATGAGTTAAGCAAGTATGAGATTAGGTCCTAGCGTCCTCCTTTTTCTTTGCGATATATGATAAGCTGGACCTAGTGCTGAGGGAGAAGAGGGGTTTGGGGTGGTTTTTTTTTTCGGGGCCTAACTGGGCATGGGGGGGGTTAGGGATTGGGGTTGGTTATTTATATGTCTTTAGAGGGGTGAAATAGGGAAGAGAGTGGCGATTATATTTCATCAAGTTGTTGTTGAGGAGATTGCTGTATTGTTTTATTTCTCTTAAATGGAATGTTTTGTCTTGGATTATTCCTTTATTGATGTTATAGGGGAGGCCCTTCTGGCCTAGTGTACCACCCTTTTGGAGACTAAAAAGTTACATAAAGATAAAAAAAAAAAAGATATGATAGCTGCAGATGACGTTACACACCTGAAGGATGGCGGATGAACCCTTTGGATCATAGGAGCACAGGTAATGTTAAGACATACCTGTGCATTGGACTACTAAACAGGCAGGAGAGATTGGCTGTAGAGGGGGTCAATATTATTGGTTTTAATTCACAATACAGCAATCATAGAACAGTGACTGCAGACCCCAGTACCTAAGATTTGTGGGTATATCCCAACTGTATATACATAAATAAATGGAGCAGTCCTGCCATGCTAGGGGTATAAGATGAAAGATGAAGAATAGAATATTAAAGAGATAGTAGATGAAGAGTTGTGTCAAATATTAAACATTTATTAGTAGGGATCGACCGATTATCTGTTTGGCCGATATTATCAGCCGATAATCACGATTTTGGGCATTATCGGTAATTACCTTGCCGATTAGCCGATAATGCCCCGCCCCCGCACCGCCCCCCTACCCGCCGCAACGCACTGCGACGCCCCCCCCCCCGACCCACCGCATCGCGTCGCACCCCCCACCGCACCACCCGGCCCCATTGCCTCCCCCATCCCGGTTTTATAATTACCTGTTCCCGGGGACCATGCTACTTCTGGCTCCTGCTGCGTCCTGCGTTACACTGTGCGCAATGACGAGTGACGTGACGTGTGCGACGTCACCATCAGTGCGCACAGTGACAGCTCAGGAGGACGCCACCGGAGCCAGACGTAGAGTGGACCCCGGGCCCCGGGAACAGGTAATTATAAAACCGGGGATGGATGAGGCAATGGGGCCGGGGCGGAGCGGTGGGGGGTCGCGGTGCGGCGGGTCGGGGGGGCGGTCGCGTTGTGGTGGGTCGGGGGGCGGTCGCGGTGCGGCGGGTCGGGGGGGCGGTCGCGGTGCGGCGGGTCGGGGGGGGGGGGGGGCGGTCGCGGTGCGGCAGTGGGGGGGGAGCGATGGCGGTGACAGGACTCAGGACCCCCGGACAGGCAGGGGGAGAGAAGCGGGTGGCGGCGGCGGCCTATGGCACCGCAAAAGCCACTACAGTTCATTGATTTAAATCGCCCACTTTAAATCAATGATCTGCAGCGGTGTCGCGGGGGGATAAATAGCCGATAACTTATACCGGAATATCGGTATAAGTTATCGGCTATTGGCACTAACCTCCACCGATTATCGGCCCTAAAAAAACGATATCGGTTGATCCCTATTTATTTGATTACATTAATTACAATAGTTTCATAGTGAGGTCCTCGGCAGTGCCCTTGCTTCGGACGACACACAAATAATATTAACCATATATTAAAAAATGAGTAAAATACAATTGGGGCTAATATTGCACTAGAGGGATATATGGGAGAGAAGGTGTCAAGCAATAGTCTGGGGGATGACGGTGACCTATTTCTGTGGATGATAGGTAATGAAAGTAATAGTCTTGTAATAGTCACATAGCATACATAGCACTGATAGGGTTAATCCACAGTAGTTTTGGCGCTCGGCGGCGCTGTAGGCTTTCAGAAATTAGACCACTTTCCCTGTCTGTGCAGGGTTTACTTAAAATAGATGCGCGTAATAGCGCTGCAGGCGTATCAGGTTATATACAGTTGTGCAAGATGCGCTCTCCTATACCCCGGCGGCACGGGGACAAAATACAAGAAGAGGTCAATGAAGAACGGGCACTATGTGCCTCTTACCGGCTCCTCTGAATTTGAATGCGCGTGTCAGCGCTGGAGGTCCTCCGGTGCCTGCCATCTGTGACCCGGCAGCATGGGGAAACAGGAGCAGGAGAGGGATGGAGGTCCGGTGTGAGATGACGTTGCTGGCTGTAGCGCTGGGAGCCGGTGCTGTCTGCGGCTGATTAGCGGTGACTGTTCGGGACTCTGCTGTGGTAATAGAATGCTCTGATGTGTTCCGGTCTCTGTGCAAGTAAGCAGTCTGTACCAGACGCGTTTCAGGGAGCCACGGTAGGGATAAAAGACTGAATCAGTCTTTTATCCCTACCAGTTTCTTCTGCTTCCAGAGGAATTTAGAGAACAGAGGCAGTATAGAGGCAAAAAATGCTTCCGGCAGGGCTATTGGGACCACGTGCATCCTATATGTGAGTTTCAGGAGAACATTACATTGAAGCCATGATATGAGGGTGATATCGTACTCCTCCAGTAAGGATGGTATGTCATGTAAAAGTGGTTTGTAGTTGGCATCATAGAGAGTGCCCATCTCTGCTGTGATGTGGACACCTAGATATTTGAGGGAAGTGGGAGCCCAGGCAAACTGAGACTGAGATTTGAGCATGGAGGTTTTAGAAGATGGGAAGGAGACATTCAGAAGCTCCGACTTTTATTAGACACCAGACACCCCCCCCCCCCCAACCCACCGAAACCCCCAGCCCCCCCCCCTCCGCACGCGACACCGCTGCAGATCATTGATTTAAAGCGGGCGCTTTAAATCAATGAACTGCAGCAGCTTTTGCAGTGTCAGAGACTGCCGCCACCACCCACTTCTCTCCCCCTGCCTGTCCGGGGGTCCTCCTGAGTCCTATCACCGCAACCGCCGCACCTCCCACCGCACCGCCCCGGACCCATTGCCTCCCCCATCCCCGGTTTTATAATTACCTGTTCCCGGGGCCCGGGGTCCACACTACATCTGGCTCCGGTGGCGTCCTCCTGAGCTGTCACTGTGCGCGCTGACAGAGAGGTCGCGTTGAGGACGTCACTCATCATTGCACAGCGTAACACAGGACGCAGCAGGAGCCAGAAGTAGCGTGGACCCCGGGAACAGGTAATTATAAAACCGGGGATGGGGAAGGCCATGGGGCAGGGGCGGTGCGGTGGGGGGTGCGGCGGGTGGTGCGGCGCGGTGTGGGCGGGGGCCATTATAGGATTGTCGGCAAGGTAATTGCCGATACCAGTAACGCCCAAAATCGTGAATATCGGACGATAAAATCGGCCAAACCGATAATCGATCGATACCTACTTCTAGAGACTGCTTAGGGAGAGGGGTACCCTGGAACAGTGAGGAGCACAGGATTTGTGAGATGGGGGTAGTAAGATATCTTGAAACTCCTTGTAATAAAGTAGTCGTAGTCTGTCTGGACTAGGGCTTTTTCCGGGGGGGGGAGGAGAGCACTACTTTTACCTCTTCTGGTGTAAAAGGGGTGAGAAGCTCTGCAGACATGTCCTCATGCAGTTGAGGAAGAGATAGAACTTTAAGGAACTGCTCAATCAGCAAATTCCGCTCACTCACTTTGGATGGGGGACTTTTATCGTTAAGGTTGTATAATTTGGAGTAGATCCGCTGGAAATCAAATTCAATGTCTGGTGTGGAGGTGCTAAGAGCGCCACCAGTGGTTCTCACCTCATGAATGTGTTGCTTATTGTCATGAGCGTAGATGCGGTGCCTGAAATGTAAGTATGCTTTGGATGATTTATGGTTGAGAAGTTTTTCTCAGAGGAAGCATAGTTCTTTCTGGGTGTCTGCTGTATGTGAGGCTTTGTGGATCCTCTCCAATGCAGCTATTTATTGCAAAAGGGAGTCATTCTCATGCTGGCTAGCTTTCGTTAGTTTAGAGCCCCAGGATATGAAAATTCCCATAATGCAGGCTTTGTGGGCCTCCCATATGACTGGTACAGGCGGGCCAGAGTCACAATTCAGCTTGAAATAGGAATCAAGATGAGACTGAATATCTGAGACGGCCTGTGGGTTCTCTAGAATGTGTTCATTTAGGCACCATCTCCAGGTTTAGAGGTGGTTTTAGAAAGGAGAAGACAGAGGTGAACAGGAGCATGGTCAGAGAAATAACATCAATACCTGTGGTTGTGAGGTGTGGTAAGAGAGAAGAATGGACAAACAAGTAGTCCAGTCTCTGGTAAGAGTTATGAGCTGCTGAAAAGTGCAAGTAGTCTTTGACGGAAGGATTCTGCAGGTGCCAGGCATCTATGAGAGATGAAACTGAAACCAAAACCATAATTTAGCAACTTATTCTGTAGGTCCATACGATTACAGAGATACCAAATGTTTATGTAAACATTTGTTAACCCCTTTAGGCCAATTTTCATTTTTACATATTCATGTTTTTTTGTTTTCTCCATATTTAGTTATTAACCCCTTAAGGACCATGCCCGTTTGACCTTAAGGACCAGGCCAATTTTAGTTTTGCATTTTCGTTTTTTCCTCCTCTCCTTCTAAAAATCGTAACTCTTTTATATTTTCATCCGCAGACTATATTATGAGGGCTTGTTTTTTGCACGACCAGTTGTCCTTTGTAATGACATCACTCATTTTACCATAAAATATATGGCGCAACCAAAAAACTACTATTTATGTGGTGAAATGAAAAAGAAAAACGCAATTTTGGAAATTTTGGAAGGTTTCGTTTTTACGCCATACAATTTATGGTAAAAATGACATGTGTTCTTTATTCTGTGGGTCGATACGATTAAAAAGATAACCATGATTACATACTTTTCTTTTATTTTTGTGCTTAAAAACAAATAGCAAACTTTTAAAACCAAATTAGTACGTTTAATCACGGCATCTGAGGGGTTAATGGCAGACATCCGTGCGATCACAGATGTCGGCCATTACCAGAGGCTCCTTGGCTGCTATCAGCAGCCAGGACCTGCCGCGCATGACCCGAGCATCGCTCCAATGTTCGCGGTCATGTACAGGACTTAAATGTACATCCTGGTGCATGAAGTACCGCCGCACCAGGACGTACATTTACGTCCTTGGTCGTTAAGGGGTTAAAGTGTACCTGTTGTCAACAAAAACTTTTTAGACAATGTAGATAATACCATTATATGCGTATTTGTAATATACATTGGTTAAAAAATAAGGAGATTTTTTAATGCTTACCGTAAAATCTCTTTCTCGAAGGATCCATTGGGGGACACAGACCATGGGTGTATGATGATGTCTCTAGGAGGTATGACACTATGGCAACAAAAAAAGTCGGCTCCTCCCAGCAGGATATACCCGCCTCCAGGCCCTGAGCTAATCAGTTTTAGTACCAGAGCAATAGGAGAGGACCGACAGGTCAAGGAAAAAACACGAACTGTTCAAGAACCAGAAGAAAAAGCATAACTAAACACACCCTTGGACAGAGAACCAAAGAGAAACCCAAAAGGGTGGGAGCTGTGTCTCCCAATGGATCCTTCGAGAAAGAGATTTTACGGTAAGCATTAAAAAATCTCCTTTTCTCTATCGACTCCATTGGGGGACACAGACCATGGGATGTACCAAAGCCGTCCCTTGGGTGGGCAGATAATCAGTCAGGCAGGCGGCTGTTCCACTGCCGCCTGCAGCACTTTACGGCCCAGACTAGCATCAGCCGATGCAAAGGTATGAACCTGGTAGAACCTCGAGAAAGTGTGCAAAGACGACCAAGTAGCCGCCTTGCAAATCTGCGAGGCCGAGGCTTTGTTCTGGAGAGCCCAGGATGCACCAACAGAACGGGCAGAATGAGCCACAACCCTGATGGGAGGAATCTTCCCCATACAGCGATAGGCTTCCAAAATGGCAGACCGGATCCACCGAGAAATGGTGGCCTTGGAAGCCGGTTGTCCCTTACGACCTTCCGTAAGGACGAAAAAGGAATCGCACTGACGAAATGAAGAAGTGATAGAGAGATAGGACCTAACAGTGAATCACCAGAAACGGAGAACAGCAGGAGAGAGCTGCCAATTCAGACACTCTCCGAATGGAGGTGATCGCAACAAGAAACGCCACTTTCCAAGAAAGGAGGCGCAGGGACACCTCCCTAAGGGGTTCAAAGGGTTCACCTTGGAGGACACCCAGAACAGATTCAAGTCCCAAGGGGGAGAAGGTGACCGATAAGGAGGGGCAGCATGCGCCACTCCTTGAATGAAGGTCTGGACATGAGAATTAGAAGCCAGAGGACGCTGGAAAAGAATAGAAAGGGCCGAAACCTGACCCTTAAGGGAACTGAGAGACAACCCAATCCCGACTGCAAGAAGGAGATAAGACGGGGAACAGAAAAAGTAACAGGAGACAAGACCTGAGCTTCACACTAACGAAAATAAGACTGTAAATTTTCGCCGAGGAGGGCTTACGAGCCCTGAGCATGGTGCGAATGACTTGGGAAGAGAAACCGTGGGCTCTCAAAACCGCGGTCTCATCCGCCACGCTGTCAAATGTAAATTGGGGTGGCAAAGAGGACCCTGAGACAGCAGGTCCGGACGAAGTGGAAGGCGCAGCGAAGAGTCGTCCAGGAGCCTGACCACGTCGGAGTACCACGTCCTTCGGGGCCAATCTGAAGCTACCAGTATGGCGGGAATGTCCTCCGCTTTGAGCTTCCTCAGAACCCTGGGAAGGAGCAGAAGGGGAGGGAACAGATAGGGCAGGGCAAACCCTGCCCAAGGAATCACTATGGCGTCCACGGCTAGAGTCAGGGGGTCCCGGGACTTTGAAACAAATGGAAGAATCTTCCGATTGTGCCGAGACGCGAAGAGGTCCACGTCTGTAATGCCCCAGAGGTCGCAGATCTGCGCGAAGACCTCTGGATGAAGGTCCACTCGCCGGGGTCGGCTGAGGACCGGCTGAGGAAATCCGCTTCCCAGTTGAGCACACCCGGAATGTAAATCGCCTAAATGGCCGGAACCTTGTTTTCCACCCAGATGAGAATCTTTGTCACCTCGGCCATGGCTGCCGAGCAGCGAGTGCCGCCTTGCCAATTTAGGTACGCTACGGCCGTGGCGTTGTCTGACTGGACGCGGACAGGGCGGGTCTGAAGCAGGGACTCCCAATGAAGAAGACAAAGAAGAATCGCCCTCAGTTCCAAGATGTTTATCGGAAGAAGGGCACCCCGGGGAGACCAGAGGCCTTGAACCGTTTAGTCCCTGAACACACCGCCCCAGCCCGACAGACTGGCAACTGTTGTAACTACCTGCCAGTGGAGGGGAAGAAATGATCGCCCCTGAAGAAGAAGGGGGGAGCGGAGCCACCAGAGCAGAGACTGACGGATCCAACAAGGGAGAGCAATCTTGCGATCGAGAGACAGAGGAGACCTGTCCCATCGAGAGAGAATCGCCAGTTGAAGGGGGCGGTAATGAAACTGGGCAAAGGGTACGGCCTCCATGGCCGCTACCATCCGACCCAAGACTTCCATGCAAATGTGGATGGAAACTGGGACCTGGGCCCGAAGGGAGAGGACTACTGACAGGAGAGTCAGACGTTTGTCCGGCAGAAGGCAAATCCGGGCAGATGGCCGTGTTGAATTGAAGTCCCAAGAAGATCAGAGACTGGGTGGGATAGAGGTCAGACTTGTCCCGGTTGACCATCCACCCGAAGCGATCCAAGGTCTGGAGAGTGAGATCCACATTCTCCAGAGTCTGGACTCTGGTGGGAGCCTTGATGAGAAGGTCGTCCAGGTAAGGGATCACTGAGACTCCTCTCGACCGCAACAGGGCTATCACTGGCGCAAGGATCTTGGTAAAGACCCGTGGAGCAGTGGCCAGACCAAAGGGGAGGTCTACGAATTGAAAATACCCCTCCGGAACCGCAAAGCGGAGGTACCGCTGATGGCCGGGAAATATTGGAACATGGAGGTAGGCATCCTTGATGTCCACCGAAGAAAGAAACTCCCCTTGTTCGATGGATGCCACTACTGATTGGAGATATTCCATTCGGAAGTGGCGGATGAGAAGATGACGGTTGAGACGCTTGAGGTCCAAGATTGGCCACACAGAACCGCCCTTCTTGGGGACCACAAAAAGATTGGAATAGAAACCCCAAAAACGTTCCCCTGGAGGGACGGGGACAATAACTACTTGGAGAAGTAGGGACTGGAGGGCCTCCCGAAACTGCTTCGCCAGAGAAGGAGACCGGGGGGCCCGGGACTGAAAAAAATCGATCCCTCGGAAGGGAGGCAAATTCGATTCGGTATCCGTTGGACACCACGTCCCTGACCCAAGAGTCCTGAATGTGTGTGGTCCAGATGTCTCGAAGAAGTAAGAGACGACCTTACACCGGAGAAAAAAATCTGCGGGTGGGGGCATCACTTCATGCGGAAGTGGGTTTGCGGTTGCCCTATTTGGCCACAAAACGTCCGGAACGGTTGGTGTCTGATTTCCAAGACGGGCGCGCCCGGAACGAGAGAGCCGTCTTGTTCCGCGAAGGCGCCTGCCCAGACCCCTTATTGGGGCCAAAAGTCCGGCATTAACCCTCTAGACACCGCAATCAAAGTTGATTGCGGCATCTAAAATGAAATTGAAAGCATCCTGGCAGCTCAGCGGAGCTGATCGGGACTATTGCGATGAAATCGCGATGTCTCAATCAGCTAAATGGACAGTGGAGGGTCCTTACCTGCCTCCTCGCTGGACGATCGGTCCTCTGTTGCTCCCAGCCGTCCATGCAGGCTGAAGCAGTAGAGCACTGATAACACTGATAGATGCTATGCTATTGCATTGCATTGAACAGTGTATGCAATCAAAAGATTGCATGGTATAGCCCCCTATGGGGCTTAAAAAAAAGTTAATATATGTGAATAAGCCCCTCCCCTAATATGAGCCCTCATGTAGCCCTGTGTGTATGTAGCCCCTATGGGGGCTATAACATTGCAAAAAAAAAAAAGTGGATAAAGATGATTTAACCCTTTCCCTAATAAAATCATCCCCCTTTACCCATAAAAAAAAAAAAAACTGTGTAACTAAAAATATTTATGGAATAAAAACTGATGGAATAAAGACTTTCTGCACGGATACACAGGTGAGTGCGGTTCCTCTCTCTGCATATTACAGTAGCGCTTTGTGCTCTTCTACCTGCACTACCAGTTTTAGCAGCCTCTTTAACCTCACGCCAATCAAACTGTGTGTGCTACCAGTGCAATCTACGCACTACACCCTTGCAGTGCCGGACACGACAGTCTGTATCTCCTACGAACACAATAATAGAAAGGTATGTAAAGATGGGCATCATTTTAATTGTATTGACCCAAAGAATGAAGAAACTTAATTTTTACTGTAAAGTGTACAATGTGAAAACGAAACCCTCCAAAATTAGCAAAATTGTGTTTTTTATTAAAATTTCCTCACTAAAAAACTGTATTTTTGGGTTCATCGTACATTTTATGGTAAAATGAGAGGAGCTTTTATAAGTACAATTGGTCACGCAGAAAAACAAGCCCTCATATGGGACTGTGGATGGAAATATAAAAGAGTTATGGATTTTAGAAGGCGAGGAGGAAAAAAATGAAAATGCAAAAACAAAATTAGCATTGTTCTTAAGGTCAAACTGGACTTGGTCCTTAAAAGGGGTTAAACATACTAATTTTGGTGCATGTAATTATAATTTTTTTTAAGGGTGTCTTTTTTACCGAAAGGTGCACTGCGTAGAAACGAAAGCCTTAAAAAGTTGCTAAATGGTCTTTTTTTTAATTTTTTATTTCACCCCACAAATAAGTTTTTTTTTTGTTTTGCCGCAGATTATGTTACAAAATAAGTGATGTCATTATAAAGTAAACTTATTGGCGCAAATAAAAAGCCCTCATATGGGTCTGTAGGTGCAAAATTGAACGCGTTATGATTTTTAGAAGGGGAGGAGGAAAGAATGAAAATTGCCCTTAAGAGTTCTTAACCCCTTAAGGACATAGGGCGTATCCATACGCCCCCGTTTCCAAGTGCTTAAGGACCGAGGGATGGATTCGCCCTGAGCATTTCCTGCCCCCGCCGCTAGCCAGAGGGGAGCCGGGGCCGGATGCCTGCTGAAATCGTTCAGAAGGCATCCCGGCATATCGCCCAGGGGGGTCATTATGTCCCCCCATGTCGGCGATTGCCGCAGATCGCTGGAAAATTCAGTCCAGCGATCTGCGGCGGATTCCGGGTCAATGGGGTCTCCAGTGACCCGATGACCCGGAATTACTGGCTGATCAGCCAGAGCCAGCAGGGGTGAGGTGGCACTGGTGCGGGTGCGGGCAGAAGACCCCGGGTGCTGGGGACCCCGATCCCCGGCGTCCCTGTTGGGATCGGGGCCCCAGGAGCGACAGCGGCGGCGGGACTGACCTGTTCCCTGAGCAGCAGCAGGAGGTGAGTGACAGCCTCCTGCTGTTGCTTAGCAACAGATCCCAGCATGCAAAAAGGGCATGCTGGGAGCTGTAGTTATGCAACAGCAGGAGGCAGACCACCACAACTCCCAGCATGCCCTTATGGGCATGCTGGGACTTGTAGTTTTGCAACAGCTGGAGGCACATTCTTTCTATGGAAAAGTGTACCTTCAGCTGTTGTATAACTACAACTCCCAGCTTGCACAATCAGCTAAAGTGCATGCTGGGAGTTGTAGTGGTGCATCTGGTGGTTGCATAACTACAACTCCCAGCATGCCCGTTGGCTGTCGTGACTGCTGAGAGTTGTAGTTTTGCAACAGCTGAAGGCACACTGAGTTAAGTAGCAAACCAGTGTGTCTCCAGCTGTTGCATAACTACAATCCCCAGCATCCCCAGCCAATGTAGTATGCCTCCGGCTGTTGCATAACTACAAGACCCAGCATGCCCTTCCGCTGTCCGTACATGCTGGGGGTTGTAGCTTTTGCAACAGCTGAAGGCACACTGGTTGCAAAACACTGAGTTTGTTACCAAACTCGGTGTTTCACAACCTGTGTGTCTCCAGCTGTTGCAAAACTACAACTCCCAGCATGCACTGATAGACCGTACATGCTGGGAGTTGTAGTTTTGCAACAGCTGGATGTTTCCCCCCCCCCCCAATGTGAATGTACAGGGTACACTCACATGGGCGGAGGATTACAGTAAGTATCCGGCTGCAAGTTTGGGCTGCGGCAAATTTTCTGCCGCTGCTCAAACTGCCAGCGAGAAACTACTGTGAACCCCCCGCCCGTGTGACTGTACCCTAAAAACACTACACTACCACAAAATAAAATAAAAAGTAAAAAACACTACATATACACATACCCCTACACAGCCCCCCTCCCCAATAAAGATGAAAAACGTCTGGTACGTCACTGTTTCCAAAACTGAGCCTCCAGCTGTTGCAAAACTACAACTCCCAGCATGCACTGCTAGACCGTACATGCTGGGAGTTGTAATTTTGCAACAGCTGGATGTTCCCCCCCCAATGTGAATGTACAGGGTACACTCACATGGGCGGAGGATTACAGTAAGTATCCGGCTGCAAGTTTGAGCTGCGGCAAATTTTCTGCTGCAGCTCAAGCTGCCAGCGAGAAACTACTGTGAACCCCCGCCCGTGCGATTGTACCCTAAAAACATTACACTAACACAAAATAAAATAAAAAGTAAAAAACACTACATATACACATACCCCTACACAGCCCCCCTCCCCAATAAAAATGACAAACGTCTGGTACGCCACTGTTTCCAGAACGGAGCCTCCAGCTGTTGCAAAACAACTACTCCCAGTATTGCCAGATAGCCACTGACTGTCTAGGCATGCTGGGAGTTTTACAACAGCTGGAGGCCCCCTGTTTGGGAATCACTGGCGTAGAATACCCCTATGTCCACCCCTATGCAAGTCCCTAATTAAGGCCTCAAATGCGCATGGCGCTCCCACTTTGGAGCCCTGTCGTATTTCAAGGCAACAGTTTAGGGCCACATATGGGGTATCGCCGTACTCGGGAGAAATTGGGCTTCAAATTTTGGGGGGTATTTTCTGCTATTACCCTTTTTAAAAATGTAAAATTTTTGGGAAAACAAGCATTTTAGGTTAAAAATATATTTTTTTTTTTACATATACAAAAGTCATGAAACACCTGTGGGGTATAAAGGTTCACTTAACCCCTTATTACGTTCCCCGAGGGGTTTAGTTTCCAAAATGGTATGCCATGTGTTTTTTTTTTTTTGCTGTCCTGGCACCATAGGGGCTTCCTAAATGCGGCATGCCCCCAGAGCAAAATTTGCTTTCAAAAAGCCAAATGTGACTCCTTCTCTTCTGAGACCTGTAGTGCGCCAGCAGAGCAATTTTCACCCCCATATGGGGTGTTTTCTGAATCGGGAGAAATTGGGCTTCAAATTTTGGGGGGTATTTTCTGCTATTACCCTTTTTAAAAACGTTAAATTTTTGGGAAACCCAGCATTTTAGGTAAAAATGTTTAAATTTTTTTTACATATGCAAAAGTCGTGAATCACCTGTAGGGTATTAAGGTTCACTTTACCCCTTGTTACGTTCCCTGAGGGGTCTAGTTTCCAAAATGGTATGCCAAGTTTTTTTTTTTTGCTGTCCTGGCACCATAGGGGCTTCCTAAAGGTGACATGCCCCCCCAAAACCATTTGTCGCTCCTTCCCTTCTGAGCCCTCTACTGCGCCCACTGAACAATTAACATAGACATATGAGGTATGTGCTCACTCGAGAGAAATTGGGTTTCAAATACAAGTAAAAATTTTCTCCTTTTTACCCCTTGCAAAAATTCAAAAATTGGGTCTACAAGAACATGCGAATGTAAAAAATGAAGATTTTGAATTTTCTCCTTCACTTTGCTGCTATTCCTGTGAAACACCTAAAGGGTTAATACACTTACTGAATGTCATTTTGAATACTTTGGGGGTGTAGTTTTTATAATGGGGTCTTTTATGGGGTATTTCTAATATGAAGACCCTTCAAATCCACTTCAAACCTGAACTGGTCCCTGAAAAATAGCGAGTTTGAAAATTTTGTGAAAAATTTCAAAATTGCTGCTGAACTTTGAAGCCCTCTGGTGTCTTCCAAAAGTAAAAACTCATAAATGTTATGATGCAAACATAAAGTGGACATATTGTATATGTGAACCCAAAAATTTTTTATTTTGAATATCCATTTTCCTTACAAGCAGAGAGCTTCAAAGTTAGAAAAATGCAAAATTTTCATTTTTTTCATCAAATTTGGGGATTTTTCACCAAGAAAGGATGCAAGTTACCATAAAATTTTACCACTAAGTTAAAGTAGAATATGTCACGAAAAAACAATCTCGGAATCAGAATGATAACTAAAAGCATTCCAGAGTTATTAATGTTTATAGTGACAGTGGTCAGAATTGCAAAAAATGCTCTGGTCCTTAAGGTGAAAAAGGGCTCGGTCCTTAAGGGGTTAAGGTTTCAAATTATGTGGTATCACTGTGTGCGTAAATGTCTGAACTATTAAAATATGACATTAAGAAAACCGTAAGGTCAGTGTCATTGAATGTGTCATTATTAGAAACAGAAGCCCCCAAAATTTACAAAATAGAATTTATTTGCCCCACAAATATTTATTTTTTTGTTTCATAGTAGATTTTGTGATAACATTTGTGATGTTATTACAAAGTACAGTTAGTGAAGCCAAAAAAGGAGCCTTTTATGAGTTTGTAGGTGTAAAATGTAAAAGGCTATTACAAAGCAAAGAGGAAAAAAATCAAAAATCCCAATGTCCTTAAGGGGGGTTACATTTTATTTTAATAGTTTGGACATTTCCACACGCGGCAATACCAAATATTTTTGTTAATCTAATTTTTTTCACTTGTAAAATGGAAAAGAGGGTTATTTATTATTTCATTGGGGTGGAAGCTTTTTTACTTATATAAACATTTTTTTTTTCCTCTTAACTCCATTGGAGAATATTTATAGCAGTCATTAGATTATGCATAGGCATAGCAGTGATAAGTAATATCGGAGATCTGCTTCTTTGGTCTGCCAGAAAAAGATTGCCAAAGTGGGCCAGGAGCAGGTGAGAGGAGATTTGGCTGCCATCTTGACTCATTATACCACAGAGATTGTGCAGTGGGTGGTCTGATGGTGATATGGTGGCCTCATATTCTCTGTTATGCTTCAGAAGCCGTGATCAGTATTGATCATGGCATCTGAAGGGTTAATATAGGGTATCAGCATGATGGCTGATGTCTGCCATTAGCCGCAGCTCTATAAAGTAAACAGCTACTGCGCTCGATTCATAATCCAGTAGAGACTCAGGACATACATGTACGTCCTGGTGCGCCAAGTACCATGCAGCCAGAGTGTACAGTAACGTCCTCTGTTCTCTAGGACCTGTGGCCTCCCCAGACATTGTGACTTTTTAATATCCCTTAAAATCTTAGGGCGCCCTAAATCTACCGGTGTTCTTAGTTAAAAAAAATTCTTCCTCCCCCATTCTCGAGATATGAAGGTTTTTGGATCCTCTCTGACTGACAGTGAATCTGTCAGATGAGCATACCCTTCATTACAATACTGTGTTCTGATGCTGCAGTGAGGGGCTGTGATTTACATAGGGGGTGAGCTGGAGCTGATTGTGTGATTTCAGAGTAGGATGTTGTCAGATCTCTTACAGCACCCTGCAAGTGTAAGGGATGACTACTTGAATGTACACAACATAGGCTCTAAACTGCCAAGACCAAAGAATGATTTGTAGTGTAAGGGTCCTGGCACTGTGGAGTCCACGGTTTGTACATTCCAGTGCAGAGCTATTGCTCCTGTTCTGTACACCTGCCAGGACCTGCAGCCTACAATACAAGTCTTTTAGTGCACAGGACTGGGAGCCGGGATCTGGTGCTGCACTCGCTCCTTCTTGGGGAGCTGAAACAACATGGTGGAGCACAACGGATCACAAATCCCCCCTTACCCCATCCTGCAATCACCCTGCTGTGATGCTATCTAGTCCCCCACTACTTTACCTACTTCCTACTTAAGGGAAACACTCTTCCCCCTAGTGTCGAGGCTCAGACAATCAGATTCAAGAAGAGCTTGTCTCAGAATTAGGTAGATAGAGCTGATGGAGACCAGATGACAGGGAGTCAGGTACATAAATATATGAGGAAGAGAGCGCATGCTCTTGAAACGCGTATGACAAGGGAGGGTGTCGGTTTTACCGTGGAAAGTTTGTTTGTCGGATTCGGACCAAAATAAAGCTGCAACTTTTTATCCAAGTGCTGGATCAGTTTCTACTTTCTTCGTTTACATAAATATATGTTTTGTTTTACTTTCATGTCACCCCTAACAATATATAAAGTTTTTTTAGCATCTGGATAACCCCTTAAAGGGGTATTCCGGGATTTTTTTTTTATTTGACTATGCTACAGGGGCTGTAAAGTTAGTGTAGTTCATAATATATAGGTTTTCTTATTTGATTTATTTTTAAACAGCATACAAAATGTCTGTTGTCTCAGATTTTTCCCAGGTTGCAATCACTAGTCAGCTGATGACAGGGAGCCTGTCTGCTTCAATGGCTTGAGCAATCGCTTGGTGGGAGTGAGCTCAATCTGCAACTAATGCAACAGCTGTAGGCACCCTGATTGAAAACACAGGTCTTTTGAATGGATGCAGCTCATTTATGTTTTAATGGGTCGGGTGGCTGATGTGTGGGAGGGAGGAAAATGGAATTATAGGATTTGTAGGCAAAGAAGAAAACTCAAACAGGAAATACCAGTTCACAAAAAGCTAGCCACAGTGTTATGGTAATCTCACAACATAGCCATTTAGCCCCAAGACAAGCGCAGATCCTTCCTAAGCATGTCCATTACTGTCTGGCAGGTACGTACTAAAATCACCTTATGGTGGATAACCCCTTTAATTCTTTTAGAATGCTGTGCATTTTCATTTCTTGTGCTTCTCCTTTTATTTTCTATATTAAATCTCCATATTCTGAGCCCTATAACCATACCTCCCAACCATCCCAGATCCGGCAGGACATTCCCGCTATTGGCCCCCATATGTCCCGCATTTAACTGTAAATGCCTCTTAATGAGGCGTCTGTAGTTAAATGCGGTGCTCGGTGGAAGGTTTGACAGAGCCATTGGCTCCTCACCCTGTCAATCACTCTTGTGCTCGCTGGCTCAAGTTAGCCAGAGAACACAAGAGGCCAGGCTGAGCTCTTCCTGCTTCTGCGAACGAGTGACTTCATCAGATGCCGGAGCACAGAGGAAGAGAAAGGAAGAGCCCATGCTAAGGAAGCCCCCGCCGCCGGAGCCGCTGGGAAGAGGGTAAAAGAGCCGCAGAAGGTAAGCATCCAGGAGGGGGAGGGGAAGGGCACTGCTACTGACTACCATGTGGGGGAAACTGTCTGGTACCATGAATGGCTTCCAGAGGAATGTGTTTCCCAACCAGGGTGCCTCCAGCTGTGCAAAACTACAACTCCCAGCATGCCCAGACAGCCAAAGGCTGTCCATGCATGCTGGGAGTTGTAGTTTTGCAACAGCTGGAGGCACCCTGGTTGGGAAACACTGATCTAGGAGCACAAAGTCTGAGCTAAACTTTCAGGCCATAATATTGGTCAATGTATAGAATATTTCTTCGAAGCTAGATGGCTAAAGCTGATGAATAAGGGGAAAGAATTCTGCATCTTTATGCCACAATCTCATCATGTCATACTGAGGAGCGCCTAAGGTCCTGGCAAATGCCCACCTACAGCTCCATGCATATGTTGAGGCCAGTTGGTGCAACACCTGATGGTAGTGGTGTAAGTGCAATCTTTAAAAGTTATCCTCTATATATAGGGTAGGAGACAGGGCTGCCATCAGAGATTTCTGGCCCCCTTACACAGGTAAAGGCCGGGGTTCGCTTCAACCTAGTGGCCTGTCCCTGAGTCTGCCCCCAGGGCCCCCCCCCCCCCCCCCCCAATTGATTTTTCTAATTATGCATTTTTAATTAGATTACAGCAGAGGGTAGTGCAGTAAAACACTGTGCTGCAAAGTATGTAACTGCGCCACACTCTGCTATAATCAAATATACCCTATTCTGAATACTGTAAAACTGCCCTAAAAATTTGTGAATATTCCCACATACTGGGGGAGATTTATGAAAACCTGTGAGAGGAAAAGTGGAGAAGTTGTCCATAGCAACCAATCAGGTGGCTTTTTTAACCTGTTGGGGACCACGGGCGTATGGGTACGCCCTTGAGTCCTGGTACTTAATCTGTTGGGGACGAAGGGCGTATGCATACGCCCTTGCGTCCTGTTACTTAAGGACAAAGGGTGTATGCATACGCCCTTGCGTCCTGGTACTTAAGGACAAAGGGCGTATCTATACGCCTGTGGGAATTTTGGTCCCTGCCGTGCGCCGGGTGGGGACCGGACCGGGGTGACTGCTGATATCAATCAACAGGCACCCCGTGCAAATGCCCAGGGGGGTCATTAGACCCCCCCCATGTCGGCAATCGGCGCAAATCACAAGTGAATTCACACTTGCGATTTGCGCCGATTCCGGGTCATACAGGTCTATGGTGACTAAGACACCTGCGATCCCCATGAAGTGATAGGAGTGAGGTGGCAGGGGTGCCACCCCTCCTATCCCTGCTATTGGTGGTCACCAATATTGGTGGCGACCACCAATAGCAGATCGGGGGCGGGGGGGTTAACTTTCGTTTTCCCCGTCCTGCCCACCCACAATAAGCGGCGCAGAACGGAGAAACCGGCGGGGACCGGCGCCGAAGATCCACTTACCGATCCGGAGGCTGCGTGCGACGGTGATCGGCGATGTCGTGCGGCAGAAGAGGACGGCTCCCTGGATCCTACGGAAGCCGGTAAGTTGCCTAGCAACATCTGGAGGGCTACAGTCTGAGACCATTATACAGTGGTCTCTAACCTGTAGCCCTCCAGATGTTGCAAAACTACAACTCCCAGCATGCCCAGACAGCTGTTTGGGCATGCTGGAATATCTAGTTTTGCAACAGCTGGAGGACTGAAGTTTGAGACCATTATACAGTGGTCTCTAAACTGTATCCCTCCAGATCTTGCAAAACTACAACTCCTAGCATTCCCAAACAGCTGTTTGCTGTCTGGGCATGCTGGGATTTGTAGTTTTGCAACATCTGGAGGGTCACAGTTTGGAGCTCACTGTGCAGTGTTCTATAAACTGTAGCACTCCAGATGTTGCAAAACTGCAAATCCCAGCATGCCCAAACAGCAAACAGCTGTCTCAGCATGCCGGAAGTTGTAGTTAAGTACCTCCAGCTGTTGCATAACTACATCTCCCAGCATGCTCTTCGGTGATCAGTACATGCTGGGGAGTTGTAGTTTTGCAACAGCTGGAGGCACACTGGTTGGAAAATCCTGAGTTAGGTAACAAAACCTAACTGAAGGTTTTCCAATCAGTGTGCCTCCAGCTGTTAAAAAAATACAACTCCCAGCATGCACGGTCTGTCAGTACATGCTGGGAGATGTAGTTTAGAAACAGCTGAAGGTTTGCCCCCCCCCCCCCATGTGAACGTACAGGGTACATGGGCAGGTTTACAGTAAGTTTCCTGCTTCAAGTTTGGGCTGCGGCAAATTTTTCGCCGCAGCGCAAACTCCTAGCGGGAACTCACAGTAACACGCCAGTGCGAATGTACCCTAAAAACACTACACTATACTACCACATAATAAAGGGTAAAACACTACATATACACCCCCTTACACTGCCCCCCCCCCCCAATAAAAATGTAAAACGTATTGTACGGCAGTGTTTCCAAAACGGAGTCTCCAGCTGTTGCAAAACAACAACTCCCAGCATTTCTGGACAGCCACTGACTGTCCAGGCATGCTGGGAGTTTAGCAACAGCTAGAGGCACCCTGTTTGGGAATCACTGGCGTAGAATACCCCTATGTCCACCCCTATGCAATCCCTAATTTAGTACTCAAATGCGCATGGCGCTCTCTCATTTTGGAGCCCTGTCGTATTTCAAGGAAACAGTTTAGTGCCACATATGGGGTATTTCCGTACTCGGGAGAAATTGCACTACAGATTTTGGGGGGCTTTTTCTCCTTTTACCCCTTATGAAAAGGAAAAGTTGGGGGTTACACCAGCCTGTTAGTGTAAAAAAAATAAGAAAATTTACACTAACATGCTGGTGTTGCCCCATACTTTTTATTTTCACAAGCAGTAAAAGGAAAAAAAGACCCCAAAATTTGTAACGCAATTTCTCCTGAGTACGGAAATACCTCATATGTGGGGCGTAAAGTGCTCTGCGGGTGCACGACAAGGCTCAGGATTGAGAGCGCACTATGTACATTTGAGGCCTAAATTGGTGATTTGCACAGGGGTGGCTGATTTTACAGCTGTTCTGACATAAACGCAAAAAAATTAATACCAACATGTGACCCCATTTTAGAAACTACACTCCTCACGGAACGTGACAAGGGGTATAGTGAGCCTTAACACCCCACAGGTGTTTGCCAAATATTCCTGAAAATTGGATGGGAAAAAGGGAAAAAAAAATTTTTTCACTAAAATGCTGATGTTACCTTAAATTTTTCATGTTCACAAGAGAAAATAGGAAAAAAGCCCCCCAAAATTTGTAACCCCATTTCTTCTGAGTAAGAAAATACCCCATAGGTGGATGTAAAGTGCTCTGCGGGCAAACTACAATGCTCAGAAGAGAAGGAGCACCATTGGGATTTTGAAGAGAAAATTTGTCTGGAATTGAAGGCAACGTGTTTACAAAGCCCCCATAGTGCCAGGACAATGGACCCCCCCACATGTGACCCCATTTTGGAAACTAAACCCCTCACGTAATGTATTAAGGGGTGCAGTGAGCATTTACGCCCCACAGGTGTCTGACAGATTTTTGGAACAGTGGTCTGTGAAAATGAAAAATTTTATTTTTCATTTGCACAGCCCACTGTTCCAAAGATCTGTCAAACGCCAGTAGGGTGTAAATACTCACTGCACCCCTTATTAAATTCTGTGAGGGGTGTAGTTTCCAAAATGGGGTCACATGTGGGGGGGTCCACCGTTCTGGCACCACGGGGGGCTTTGTAAACGCACACGGCCCCTGACTACCATTCCAAACGAATTCTCTTTCCAAAAGCTCAATGGCGCTCCTTCTCTTCTGAGCATTGTAGTTCGCCAGCAGAGCATTTTACGTCCTAACGTAGGGTATTTCCATACTCAGAAGAGATGGGGTTACAAATTTTGGGGGGCATTTTCTCCCATTACCCTTTGTAAAAATGGTAAATTTGGGGAAAAAACTGCACTTTAGTGAAAATTTTTTTTTTTTTTCATTTACACATCCGATTTTAACGAAAAGTCGTCAAACACCTGTGGGATGTTAAGGCTAACTGGACCCCTTGTTACGTGCCTTGAGGGGTAAAGTTTCCAAAATGGTATGCCATGTGGGGTTTTCTGCTGTTCTGGCACCATAGGGGCTTTCTAAATATGACATGCCCCCAAAAACCATTTCAGCAAAATTCACTTTCCAAAATCCCATTGTCGCTCCTTCCCTTCTGAGCCCTCTACTGCGCCTGCCGAACACTTGACATACACATATGAGGTATTTCCTTACTCGAGAGAAATTGGGTTACAAATTTTGTGGGGCTTTTTCTCCTATTACCACTTGTAAAAATTCAAAAACTGAGTCTACAAGAACATGCGACTGAAAAAAATGAAGATTTTGAATTTTCTCCTACACTTTGCTGTTATTCCTGTGAAACACCTAAAGGGTTAACACACTTACTGAATGTCATTTTGGAAACGTTGAGGGGTGCAGTTTTTATAATTGGGTCATTTATGGGGTATTTCTAATATGAAGGCCCTTCAAATCCACTTCAAAACTGAACTGGTCCCTGAAAAATACGGATTTTGAAAATTTTGCGAAAAATTGGAAAATTGCTGCTGAACTTTGAAGCCCTCTGATGTCTTCCAAAAGTAAAAACATGTCAACTTTATGATGAAAATATAAAGTAGACATATTGTATATATGCGAATCAATATATAATGTATTTGGAATGTCTATTTTCCTTACAAGCAGAGAGCTTCAAAGTTAGAAAAATTCAAAATGTTCAAATTTTTCATAAAATTTTCAAATTTTTCACCAAGAAATGATGCAAGTATCGACGAAAATTTACCACTACCATGAAGTAGAATATGTCACGTAAAAACAAATTTATAAGTAAAAGCATCCCAGAGTTATTAATGCTTAAAGTGACAGTGGTCAGGGGGGGGTTAAGGACCAAGGGCGTACCTGTACGCCTGTGAGAATTTCGACCCCTGCCTCTAGCCAGACGGGGATCGGAACGGGATGCCTGCTGAAATCATTCAGCAGGCATCCTGTGCAAATGCCTGGGGGGTCCTTAGACCCCCCATGTCGGCTATCGCCGCAAATCGCCAATCAATTCAGATCGTCATCAAAGACCCGATCAGCCCGGAAAATAGGGATGATCGGAGCTGTCAGAGACAGCCCCGATCATCCTAAAGGATAGGAGCGAGGTGGCAGGGGTGCCACCTCCTCCTATCCCCTGCGATTGGCCGGTCAGGACTGACCGGCGAATCGCAGGGGCGGGGGTGAAAGTTAATTCCCCCCGCTCTGCCCGCCCTTGGATGTCGGGGCAGAGCGGGGAAAGATGGCGGCAAAGTGCGGGGGCAGTGGATGCAGCGGGGAATGCCGGCGCCGGTTACCTGGGTTCACGCGGGGGCCAGGGACGATGAACCGGTGGTTGACAGGAGACGGCAGGCAAGTGGAGGCAGGCAAGTGGCGGCAATGTCCCAGATGCAGCAGTGAAGATTGCCGTAAAGTGATCTTCACTGTTGCTTCTAGGAGTTTCAAAACTACAACTTCCAGCCTTTGGCTGTCTGGGCATGCTGGGAGTTGTAGTTTTGCGACCACTGTCCTTCCAGAGGTTGCAAAACTACAACTCTCAGCATGCCCAGACTGTCCAGGCATACTGGGAGTTGTAGTTCTGTAACATCTGGCCCTTCAGATGTTTAAGAACTACAACTCCCATCATGCCTGGGCAGTCTCAGCATGCTGGAAGTTGTAGTTTTGCAACATCTGGAAGGGCACTGTTTGGAGACCACTATACAGTGGTGTCCAAACTGTAGCGCTCCAGATGTCAATTCAAAGCATGCAAAGACTGTCCATGCATGCTAGGAGTTGTAGTTCAGCAACATCTGGCCCTTCAGATGTTGCCAAACTACAACTCCCAGCATGCCTGGGCAGTCTGGGCATGCTTGGAGTTGAAGTCTTGCAACATCTGGAGGGATATAGTTTGGAGACCACTACATAGTGGTCTCCAAATTGTTCTCCTCCAGTTCTTGCATAACTACGACTCCCAACATGCCCTTCGGCTGTCTGTGCATGCTGGGAGTTGTAGTATTGCAACAACTGGAGGCACACTGGTTGGGAAACATTGTCTGTATCCTAACTCAGTGTTTCCCAACCCGTGTGCCTCCTGCTGTTGCAAAACTATAACTGCCAGCATGCACTGACAGACCATGCATGCTGGGAGTTGTAGTTTTGCAACAACTGAAGGCACATGGGTTAGGAAACACTGAGTTAGGAAACAGACAGTGGTGCGGAAACACTTCGTTAGTCTGTTACCTAACTCAGTGTTTCCCAATCCCAGCTTCCAGCTGTTGCATACAACTACAACTCCCAGCATGCACGGTCTGTCAGTGCATGCTGGGAGTCGAAGTTTCCCCCCCCCCCACGTGACTGTACAGTGTACATTCAAACGGGCGGGGGTATACAGCAAGTTTCTTGCTTCAAGTTTGAGATGCGGCACATTTTCCGCTGTAGCGGGAAACTCACTGTAAATTCCCGCCTGGGTGAACGTACCCTAAAAACACTACACTACACTAACCCTAAATGAAGAGTAAAACACTACATATACACTACACCCTTACACTGTCTCCGACCCCCCCCCCCCCCCAATAAAAATAAAAAACGCCTTGTACGGCAATTTTTCAAAAACGGAGCCTCCAGCTTCCAGTATTCCCGGACAGCCATTGACTGTCATGTTGGGAGTTTTGCAACAGCTGGGGCACCCTGTTTGGGGAAAACTGACGTACAGCATTTTTGGTGGAGGAGACAAGTGAAACGCTTGCATCCGGGTACACCCTTATGAAAATCCCTAATCCAGGCCTGAAATGCGCATGGCGCTCTCTCACTACAGATCCGTCGTATTTCAAGGAAACAGTTTACGGCCACATATGGAGTATCTCCGTACTCGGAAGAAATTGCACTACCAATTTTCCCCTTATGAAATGGTAAAGTTGGGGTCTACACCAGTATGTTAGCGCAATTTTTTTTTTTTTTTTACACTAACATGCTGGTGTTGCCCCATACTTTTCATTTTCATAAGAGGTAAAAGGAAATAAAGACCCCCAAAATTTGTAACACAATTTCTCCCCCACAGCCCCCACACACACACATACACAGCCCCCATATACACAACCGCCATATACACATACACAGCCCCCTATACTCATACACAGCCCCATATACACATACACAACCGCCATATACACATACACAACCCCCATATACACATACACAACCCCCCATATACACATCCCCCATATACACATACACAGCCCCCACACACACATGCACAGACCAATATACACATACACAACCCTCATATACACATACACAGCCCCCATATACACACATACACAGCTGCCACACACACACATACACAGCCCCCACACACACATACACAGCCCCCATATTCACATACACAGCCACCACACACATACACAGCCCCCACACATACATACACAGCCCCCATATACACATACACAGCCCCCATATACACATACACAGCCCCCACTCACACATACACAGCCCCCATATTCACATACACAGCCCCCACACACACATACACAGCCCCCATATTCACATACACAGCCCCCACACACACATACACAGCCCCCATATACACATACACAGCCCCCACACACACATACACAGCCCCATATACACATACACAGCCCCCATATACACATACACAGCCCACACACACACATACACAGCCCCCATATTCACATACACAGCCCCCACACAAACATACACAGCCCCCTATACTCATACACAGCCCCATATACACATACACAGCCCCCATATACACATACACAGCCCACACACACACATACACAGCCCCCATATTCACATACACAGCCCCCACACAAACACACACAGCCCCCATATACACATACACAGCCCCCATATACACATACACAGCCCCCACTCACACATACACAGCCCCATATACTCATACACAGCCCCCATCTACACATCCCCCCAAACACACACATACACAGCCCCCACACACACATACACAGCCCCCATATACACATACACAGCCCCCACACACACATACACAGCCCACACACACACATACACAGCCCCATATACTCATACATAGCCCCCATATACACATACACAGCCCCCACATACACAGCCCCCATACACACATACACAGCCCCCACACACACATACACAGCCCCATACACATATACACTGCCCCATACACATATACACTGCCCCATACACATACACTGCTCCCATACACATACACTGCCATACCAGAACAGAACAAAACCCCATACCGCGACTGAATAAAAACGCTATACCAGAACAGAAACATACCACCATACCGTGACTGAATAACACTGCCATACCAAAACAGAACAATATCGCCATACCGTGACTAAATAACAATGCCATACCAAAACACAACAATACTGCCATACCTTGACTAACACTGCAATAACATACCGTGACTGAAGATGCAGTAGATATTTCTCACACATGCACGTTTTATATATTTATATATATATATATATATATATATATATATATATATACATACACACACACACACACACACACACACATCAGCGTTTCCCAACCAGGGTGCCTCCAGCTGTTGCAAATCTACAACTCCCAGCATGCCCAATTGCAGTTTTACAACAGCTAGAGGCACCCTGAGAAACATTGGTCTATGTGTGTGTCTGTGTGTGTAAATATCAGTGTTTCCCAACCAGTGTGCCTACAGCTGTTGCAAAACTACAACTCCCACCATGCCCAATTGCAGTTTTGCAACTGCTTGGGGCACCCTGAGAAACAATGGTGTGTATATGTGTATATATATATATATATATATATATATATATATATATATATATGAATCACCGTGAAAATTCTAGCACAGGACGACTTCTAGTGCGGTGCAAAGTGTCCCCCAGTATGCCACACTGGATCCCCATAAAACTTCCTCCTCTAGGAAACAGCACCCAACACGAAGTCCAGGTATTATGCAGGCTAAAAGGTTTTTATTTGCATCAGAGCATAAAGTGCGATGTTTCGGCTAGCAAGCCTTTTTCAAGCAATGCTTGTAGTCTGCATAATACCTGGACTTCATGTTGGGTGCTGTTTCCTAGAGGAGGACGTTTTATGTGTGTGTGTGTGTATATATATATATATATACACATACATACATACATACATACATCCACAGAAAATCTGCAGCACTCCAGGCCCAATAATTAAGATTCTACCATATGTGACTGAACTTGCATCTCCATCTCAAACAGGCAGCGCCACAGAAGATCACAACTTTTTTCCTGCACCTTTCTCTATAGTGAGGAGAATACACAATGACATCAGTGACTACAGGTGACGTCTTCTCTATAGTCTTCCCTTATCTAATTCAGATGGTACATACCAGTGGGTCCAGCTAAATCTTCTCTCTGCAGAACTTGACGCCCAGATGGCATTGGTTCATTACTTTGTCAGCGGAGTCTGATCCTCTATATGAAAATGATAATTAATATAATGCTGCCAAACACGGACTTCTCTGAAAATAATACTACCACACACTTTATCCTCTGAATAGAATACAATCGCACACTGTACCCTCAAGATATATAATACTACTACACACTGTGCTCTCTGAATATAATACTACTGAACACTGCGCTCTCTGAATATAATACTACTGAACACTGCGCTCTCTGAAAATAAACCTGCCACACACTGTACTCTCTGAATATAATACCACTGAACACTGCACTCTCTGAAAATAAACCTGCCACACACTGTACTCTCTGAATATAATACTACTGCACACTGTGCTCTCTGAATATAAACCTGGCACACACTGTACTCTCTGAATATAATACTACTGCACACTGTGCTCTCTGAATATAAACCTGGCACACACTGTACTCTCTGAATATAATACTACTGCACACTCTGCTCTCTGAATATGATACTACTGCACACTGCACTCTCTGAATATGATACTACTGCACACTGTGCTCTCTGAATATAAACCTGGCACACACTGCACTCTCTGAATATTAAACTACTGCACACTCTGCTCTCTGAATATGGTACTACTGCACACTGCACTCTCTGAATATGATACTACTGCACACTGTGCTCTCTGAATATAAACCTGGCACACACTGTACTCTCTGAATATAATACTACTGCACACTGCACTCTCTGAATATGATACTACTGCACACTGCGCTCTCTGAATATAAACCTGGCACACACTGTACTCTCTGAATATAATACTACTGCACACTCTGCTCTCTGAATATGATACTACTGCACACTGCACTCTCTGAATATGATACTACTACACACTCTGCTCTCTGAATATAAACCTGGCACACACTGCACTCTCTGATATTAAACTACTGCACACTCTGCTCTCTGAATATGATACTACTGCACACTGCACTCTCTGAATATGATACTACTGCACACTCTGCTCTCTGAATATAAGCCTGGCACACACTGCACTCTCTGAATATTAAACTACTGCACAATCTGCTCTCTGAATATGGTACTACTGCACACTGCACTCTCTGAATATGATACTACTGCACACTGCGCTCTCTGAATATAATACTACTGCACACTGTGCTCTCTGAATATAAACCTGGCACACACTGTACTCTCTGAATATAATACTACTGCACACTCTGCTCTCTGAATATGATACTACTGCACACTGCGCTCTCTGAATATGATACTACTGCACACTGTGCTCTCTGAATATGATACTACTGCACACTGTGCTCTCTGAATATAATACTACTGCACACTGCGCTCTCTGAATATGATACTGCTGTACACTGCGCTCTCTGAATATGATACTACTGCACACTGCACTCTCTGAATATGATACTACTGCACACTGCACTCTCTGAATATGATACTACTGCACATTGTACCCTCTGAATGGTACTACTGCACAATGTACCTTTGGAATATAATAATACCACACACTATACCCTCTGAGTATAATACTGCCACAGATTGTATCCCCTATATATAACACTACCACACACTGCGCTCTCTGAATATGATACTACTGCACATTGTACCCTCTGAATATGATACTACCACACAATGTACCTTTGGAATATAATAATACCACACACTATACCCTCTGAGTATAATACTGCCACAGATTGTATCCTCTATATATAACACTACCACACACTGCACTCTCTGAATATGATACTATTACATACTGCGCCTCTGAATATAACCTTGTCATACATTAAACCTTATATGATACACCATACCTCACCCTCACATATAGTGATAATGCCTCCTGACCTGTGCAGGGGTAATACGCACAGTGATGTCACAGTACAGCGATGAAACACCCAATAATGTCACAATACAGGGATAATATATACAGTGATGTCACAGTGCAGGGATAATACACACAGTGATGTCACCGTACAGAGATAATACACACAGTGATGTCACAGTACAGCGATGAAACACCCAATAATGTAACAATACAGGGAAAATATATACAGTGATGTCACAATACAGGGATAATACAAACAGTGATGTCACAGTACAGGGATAATACACACGATGATGTCACAGTACAGGGATAATACACACAGCAACATCACAGTACAGGGATAATACACACAGCAATATCACAGTACAGGGATAATACACACAGTGATGTCACCGTACAGAGATAATACACACAGTGATGTCACAGTACAGGGATAATACAAACGATGATGTCACAGTACAGGGATAATACACACAGTGATGTCACAGTACAGTGATAATGCACACAGTGATGTCACAGTACAGTGATAATGCACACAGTGATGTCACAGTTAATATAATGCTGCCAAACACGGACTTCTCTGAAATAATACTACCACACACTTTATCCTCTGAATAGAATACAATCGCACACTGTACCCTCAAGATATATAATACTACTACACACTGTGCTCTCTGAATATAATACTACTGAACACTGCGCTCTCTGAATATAATACTACTGAACACTGCGCTCTCTGAAAATAAACCTGCCACACACTGTACTCTCTGAATATAATACTACTGAACACTGCACTCTCTGAAAATAAACCTGCCACACACTGTACTCTCTGAATATAATACTACTGCACACTGTGCTCTCTGAATATAAACCTGGCACACACTGTACTCTCTGAATATAATACTACTGCACACTGTGCTCTCTGAATATAAACCTGGCACACACTGTACTCTCTGAATATAATACTACTGCACACTCTGCTCTCTGAATATGATACTACTGCACACTGCACTCTCTGAATATGATACTACTGCACACTGTGCTCTCTGAATATAAACCTGGCACACACTGCACTCTCTGAATATTAAACTACTGCACACTCTGCTCTCTGAATATGGTACTACTGCACACTGCACTCTCTGAATATGATACTACGGCACACTGCGCTCTCTCAATATAATACTACTGCACACTGTGCTCTCTGAATATAAACCTGGCACACACTGTACTCTCTGAATATAATACTACTGCACACTGCACTCTCTGAATATGTTACTACTGCACACTGCGCTCTCTGAATATAAACCTGGCACACACTGTACTCTCTGAATATAATACTACTGCACACTCTGCTCTCTCTGAATATGATACTACTGCACACTGCACTCTCTGAATATGATACTACTGCACACTCTGTTTTCTGAATATAAACCTGGCACACACTGCACTCTCTGAATATTAAACTACTGCACAATCTGCTCTCTGAATATGGTACTACTGCACACTGCACTCTCTGAATATGATACTACTGCACACTGCGCTCTCTGAATATAATACTACTGCACACTGCGCTCTCTGAATATAATACTACTGCACACTGTGCTCTCTGAATATAAACCTGGCACACACTGTACTCTCTGAATATAATACTACTGCACACTGCACTCTCTGAATATGATACTACTGCACACTGCGCTCTCTGAATATAAACCTGCACACACTGTACTCTCTGAATATAATACTACTGCACACTCTGCTCTCTGAATATGATACTACTGCACACTGCGCTCTCTGAATATGATACTACTGCACACTGCGCTCTCTGAATATGATACTACTGCACACTGTGCTCTCTGAATATAATACTACTGCACACTGCGCTCTCTGAATATGATACTGCTGCACACTGCGCTCTCTGAATATGATACTACTGCACACTGCGCTCTCTGAATATGATACTACTGCACACTGCACTCTCTGAATATGATACTACTGCACATTGTACCCTCTGAATGGTACTACTGCACAATGTACCTTTGGAATATAATAATACCACACACTATACCCTCTGAGTATAATACTGCCACAGATTGTATCCCCTATATATAACACTACCACACACTGCGCTCTCTGAATATGATACTACTGCACATTGTACCCTCTGAATATGATACTACCACACAATGTACCTTTGGAATATAATAATACCACACACTATACCCTCTGAGTATAATACTGCCACAGATTGTATCCTCTATATATAACACTACCACACACTGCACTCTCTGAATATGATACTATTACATACTGCGCCTCTGAATATAACCTTGTCATACATTAAACCTTATATGATACACCATACCTCACCCTCACATATAGTGATAATGCCTCCTGACCTGTGCAGGGGTAATACGCACAGTGATGTCACAGTACAGCGATGAAACACCCAATAATGTCACAATACAGGGATAATATATACAGTGATGTCACAGTGCAGGGATAATACACACAGTGATGTCACCGTACAGAGATAATACACACAGTGATGTCACAGTACAGCGATGAAACACCCAATAATGTAACAATACAGGGATAATATATACAGTGATGTCACAATACAGGGATAATACAAACAGTGATGTCACAGTACATGGATTATACACACAGTGATGTCACAGTACAGGGATAATACACACGATGATGTCACAGTACAGGGATAATACACACAGCAACATCACAGTACAGGGATAATACACACAGCAATATCACAGTACAGGGATAATACACACAGTGATGTCACCGTACAGAGATAATACACACAGTGATGTCACAGTACAGGGATAATACAAACGATGATGTCACAGTACAGGGATAATACACACAGTGATGTCACAGTACAGTGATAATGCACACAGTGATGTCACAGTACAGTGATAATGCGCACAGTGATGTTACAGTACAGTGATAATGCACACAGTGATGTCACAGTACAGTGATAATGCACACAGTGATGTCACAGTACAGGGATAATACACACAGTGATGTCACAGTACAGGGATAATACACACAGTGATGTCACCGTACAGAGATAATACACACATTGAGGTCACAGTACAGGGATAATACACACGATGATGTCACAGTAGAGGGATAATACACACAGTGATGTCACAGTACAGTATAATGCACACAGTGATGTCACAGTACAGTGTTAATGCACACAGTGATGTCACAGTGCAGGGATAATACAAACAGTGATGTCACAGTACAGGGATAATACACACAGTGATGTCACAGTGCAAGGATAATACACACAGTGATGTCACCGTACAGAGATAATACACACATTGGGGGAGATTTATCAAAACCTGTGCAAAGGAAAAGTTGACCATTTGCCCATAGCAACCAATCAAATCGCTTCTTTCATTTTGCAGAGGCCTTGTTAAAAATGAAAGAAGCGATCTGATTGGTTGCTATGGGCAACTGGGCAACTTTTCCTCTGCACAGGTTTTGATAAATCTCCTCCATTGAGGTCACAGTACAGGGATAATACACATGATGATGTCACAGTACAGGGATAATACACACAGTGATGTCATAGTACAGGGAAACTGCACACAGTGATGTCACAGTACAGGGATAATACACACAGTGATGTCACCATACAGAGATAATACACACAGTGATGTCACAGTACAGTGATAATACACACATTGATGTCATAGTACAGGGAAACTGCACATAGTGATGTCACAGTACAGGGATAATACCCACAGTGATGTCACCATACAGAGATAATACACACAGTGATGTCATAGTACAGGTATAATACACACAGTGATGTCACCATACAGAGATAATACACACAGTGATGTCATAGTAGAGGGATATACACAGTACAGGGTTAGAACTCACAATGGGGTGAGGATTGGCAGGGGTCAGGGCACAGTATTTATAGTGTTACCTATGTAACCTGCCTGTCATGCCATCACCCACTGTTCACCTGCACTCTGGTCCTTCCTCTGACCCCAGCAGGCCTCCGTATGAGTCTATGATCACATGACCAGCAGGGGAGGAGCTGAGCTGGAGGTTGAGATCGCTGTGTGTATGGCAGTGTTTCCCAAGCAGGTGCATACAGATATAGCAAAACTACAACTCCCAGCATATCCAGACAACTTTTGGCTATCTGGGCATGCTGGGAGCTGTGGTTTTCAACAGCTGGATGCGCACTGCTTGGGAAACACTGCTATAGGAAGGCAGTGAAGGGGTCCATATGTGTACACATAGGACACAACAGAGCAGGTATATTTCCCCTCCCCTGGATCTCCACTGATGGCAGGAGCTGCTCACAGTTGGGGGCCCGGCTGTATGAGTCATCTGTGACTGTGGGGACTCATAATGATGCGCACAGTCCTGAAGCCGCCGGCCACCGCGGTGCCTGTCACAGGGGGGGGGGGAGGGGTGTTCAGCGGTCGGGATTGCTGCCCCCATGAAAAGTGCCTTATAGGAAAAACCGTCCCTGGCTGCAGCGCAGTGGACCGGTGGGGCTAAAGGGCTAGCTGCTTTGGGCCCCCAGGAATGCCCCATACACATACACTGCCCCAGGGGTCAAGTCCTGGAAAAAAAAAAGGGGGGGGGGGGGGGGTTGTATGCACAGCCGAGATCGCAGGGGTCCCCAATGGCGGGACCCCTGCGATCAGACATCTTATCCCATATCCTTTGGATAGAGGATAAGATGTCTAGAGGAGGAGTACCCTTTTAAAGGAGTACTCTGGGGCAGTATTCCTGCTCCGTCCTGCCCGGGCTGCAAAAAAAAATGAAAATAAACCATCTCTCACCTTCCTGGGTTCCCGCGGAGCGCCACTACAGCTGATCGGTCCTCCGTTCCATCCTCTTCATACTTCCGGGTGTAACGAAGCGTCACATGGCGCTCAGCCTATCGCCGCCGCGATGTTCTGCCTCGGCCCATAATAGGCTGAGCGCCATGTGACGATTCGTTCACACGGAAGTATGAATAAGATGGACCGGAGGACCCATCAGCTGTAGTGGCGCTCCGCGGGAACCCAGGAAGGTGAGAGATGGTTTATTTTCATTTTTTTTGCAGGACGGAGCAGGAAAACTCTGCACCAGAGTACTCCTTTAAGTACCAGGGCACCAAGATGTATATTTACATCCAATGGGGGAGATTTATTAAAACCTGTGCAGAGGATAAGTTGACCAGTTGCCCATAGCAACCAATCAGATCGCTTGTTTATTTTTTTAAAAGGCCTCTGAAAATGAAAGCAGCGATCTGATTGGTTGCTATGGGCAACTGCTCCACTTTTCCTCTGCACAGGTCTTTATATATCTCCCCCAATGTTCTTAAGGGGTTATCATTCTGATAATACACTGTAACAAAAACCTCCTCATGTCCCTATCATCATGATAACACACTGTAAGAAACCTCCTCATGTAATCTTCTTAGAATTGGGGTGACACACTGTAACAAGCCTCCTCCTCATGTAATCACCTTACTACTGGGGTGACACACTGTAACAAACCTCCTCCTCATGTAATCACCTTACTACTGGGGTGACACACTGTAACAAACCTCCTCCTCATGTAATCACCTTACTACTGGGGTGACACACTGTAACAAGCCTCCTCCTCATGTAATCACCTTACTACTGGGGTGACACACTGTAACAAACCTCCTCCTCATGTAATCACCTTACTACTGGGGTGACACACTGTAACAAACCTCCTCCTCATGTAATCACCTTACTACTGGGGTGACACACTGTAACAAACCTCCTCCTCATGTAATCACCTTACTACTGGGGTGACACACTGTAACAAACCTCCTCATCATGTAATCTCCTTACTACTGGGGTGACACACTGTAACAAACCTCCTCATGTAATCTCCTTACTACTGGGGTGACACACTGTAACAAACCTCATCATGTAATCTCCTTACTACTGGGGTGACACACTGTGACAAAACTCCTACTCATGTAATCTCCTTACTACTGGGGTGACACACTGTAACAAACCTCCTCCTCATGAAATTACCTTACTACTGGGGTGACACACTGTAACAAACCTCATCATCATGTAATATCCTTACTACTGGGGTGACACACTGTAACAAACCTCCTCCTCCTGTAATCACTTTACTACTGGGGTGACACACTGTAACAAATCTTCCATGTAATTACCTTACTGGGGTGACATGTCTCCTCCAGCTCCGCCCCGCCTCCTCCACAGCATCACACAGGTCCTTCAACCACGATCTTCCCTCTCCACCACAGCTAAGCTCCGTCCCAACATGTGATGGTGACATCATCACAGGTCCTACATCTCCAGCATCTAGCAGTCTGGGCCAGGGGAGGAGACGGAGGGAAGGTAAGAACAGAGAGGATGGTCCTGCAGGACTAATGTAAGGAACAGCATTCCTCCTGTGGAAAATGCAAAGGAACGCTGTTCCTGCAGGACTCGAGCCCTGCACTGCCCCCATACACATACACTGCCCCATACCATACACACTGCCCCCATACACATACACTGCCCCATACCATACACACTGCACCATACACATACTCTGCCCCATACACATACACTGCCCCATACCATACACACTGCCCCATACCATAAACTTCCCCATACACATACACTGCACCCATACACATACACTGCCCCCATACACATACACTGCCCCCATACACATACACTGCCCCATACCATACACACTGCCCCATACCATAAACTGCCCCATACACATACACTGCACCCATACACATACACTGCCCCCATACACATACACTGCCCCCATACACATACACTGCCCCATACCATACACACTGCCCCATACCATACACACTGCCCCCATACACAGCCCCCATACACATACACTGCCCCATACCATACACACTGCCCCATACCATACACACTGCACCATACACATACACTGCCCCATACACATACACTGCCCCATACCATACACACTGCCCCATACCATACACACTGCACCATACACATACACTGCCCCCATACACATACACTGCCCCCATACACATACACTGCCCCCATACACATACACTGCCCCCATATACATACACTGCCCCCATACTCATACACTGCCCCCATACACATACACTGCCCCCATATACATACACTGCCCCCATACTCATACACTGCCCCCATACTCATACACTGCCCCATACACATGTACTGCCCCCATATACTCACATGCACTGCCCCCCATACACAGCCCCCATACACATACACTGCCCCATACCATACACTGCCCCATACCATACACACTGCCCCATACACATACACTGCCCCATACACATACACTGCCCCATACACATACACTGCCCCGTACCATACACTGCCCCATACACATACACTGCCCCATACCATACACTGCCACATACACATACACTGCCCCATACACATACACTGCCCCCATACACATACACTGCCCCATACCATACACACTGCCCCCATACACAGCCCCATACCATACACTGCTACATACACATACACTGCCCCATACCATACACACTGCCCCATACCATACACACTGCCCCATACCATACACTGCCCCATACACATACACTGCACCCATACACTGCCCCATACCATACACTGCCCCAATACACATACAATGCCCCCCATAAGCATACAATGCCCCCCATACACATGCACTGCCCCCATACACATGCACTGCCCCCATACACATACACTGCCCCCATACACATACACTGCCCCATACACATACACTGCCCCCATACACAGACACTTCCCCCATACTCATACACTGCCCCCATACTCATACACTGCCCCATACCATACACACTGCCCCATACACATACACTGCCCCCATACACATACACTGCCCCATACACATACACTGCCCCATACACATAAACTGACGACATACACTGTCCCATACACTGTCCCCATACCTTACACACAGCCCCATACATATGCACTGCCCCATACACATATACTGCCCCTATATACACACACGTACACAACCCCATGCACACATACACTGCCCCTATAAACACACACGTACACAACCCCATGCACACATACACAGTCCCATACCATATAAACTGCCCCATACACATGCACTGCCCCATACACATACACTGCCCCATACACATACACAGCCACCATATACACACATACACAGCCCCCATACACAAAAACAGCCCCATACCATATACACTGCCCCTATATACACACATAGACACAGCCCCCACACACAGTCCACCATACACACAAACACAGCCCCCCACACACACACATACAGCCCTGTACCATATACACTGCCCCATACACATACACTGCCCCCATACAATGCCCCATACACATACACTGCCCCCATACACATACACTGCCCCATACCATACACACTGCCCCATACACTTACACATACACCCATACAAATATACTCGCATACACAGCCCCATATACTCACCTACACTGCCCCATACACATGCACTGCTCCCATACACATACACTGCCCCCATATACACACACATACAGAGCCCCCATATACACACATACACAGCCCCATACAAAATACACTGCCCCATACACATACACTGCCCCCATCTACACACACATACACAGCCCCCATATACACTGCCCCATACACATGTAATGCCCCCATATACTCACATGCACTGCCCCCCATACACTGCCCCTATGTACACGCACATACACAGCCCACATATATACTGCCTCATACACATACACTGCACCATACACATATACTGCCCCTATATACACACATAAACAGCCCCATACCATATACATAGCCTCATACACATACACTGCCCCTATATACACACACACAGCCATACACATACACTCAGGACCAGTTTTAGATTTAATGTGGCGCTGGGCAAAATTAAAAGTGGGGCCGCAAAAGCCAAACAAGTTAGATTTTATTGTGAAACGACTGATGTCATTACAAAGTAAAATTGGTAGTGCATAAAACAAGCGTTTGTAGGGGTCTGTAGGTGGAAAACTGAAAGCGTTATGGTTTTTAGAAGGTGGGGAGGAAAAAACAAAAGTGCAAAAACGGAAAAACGCTGAGTCCTGAAAGGGTTAAATGATCAGGAGCACAAGCCACAAAGCGTATGTCCCTGTAGACACACAATATTTGCTAGACACACAATACCGCTATATTGTTCCAAATTAAAAACCACGATAAAAAGACCAATATTCTGACATACAATAACATATACTGTAGTGGTAGATACCAACTATACACTGGCACCCTGCAGATCGAATGAGGCCGGGTTCACATATGTCAGGCGTGCACTGGAGGGAAACTAATGCTAGAACTGATCCCATTTATTTGAATGGGGCAGTTCACAATCATCCAGCGTCTTAATTTTGACGCTGGATTGTTGGACACACCGGAGAGGGAGGTCTGGATTACACCCCCTGAAAAACACTACTGTGCGTGTGTGTATGTATATATATATCATAGGAAAGAAAAATAAAATATATATATATATATATATATATATATATATTTCCCAACCAGAGTGTATCCAGCTGTTGCAAAACTACAACTCTCCCGTACATACAGCACAGGCTAAATCCACATCATTGCTTAAAAGAAGGACAGGAGTCCATTCCACTCTGATGGAGCAATAAGCAATGCAATCCATACCCTGGCTTTTACAGGAACCCCTGTAATTGTGTAATTCACATTTCTTGCCACAAGATGGCCGTAGTGTTTTAAAATCTTGAACGCTGTGCACAGCTAACTCCGTACTATTGAAATTGCTCAGTGTCTGTCAGACAGACTGGTATTTAGACTCTTCTATCTAGTTAGTTCCGGTGCCCTGCTGCAGCTCGGGCACGGGAGTTACTAACTAAGCTGGGACACTGGCACAGCGTTATTATTAAAACATAATCCTCCCTTACTTTAAAGGAAGGGAGGATTACGTTTTATATCATGAAAAACTATTTCGGAAACTATGTCGGAGTTAGCTGTGCACAGCGTTCAATATTTTAAAACACCACTGCCATCTTGTGGCAAGAAATGTGAATTACACAAGTCAAGAAATATTTTAAAGAAGCATTAATAAAAGTAAATTTTTAGGGGATCTTTAGTCAGGGTTAATCCTGAGGGGATTTATTTCCCCAAGTAAGTCGGCCCAGAGATCCCTAAGGGATTTAGCTAGTGTAGGTTTTCGTGACATATTCTACTTTAACATAGCAGTAAATTTTTGTGGTTACTTGCATCACAAAATGTCATGAAAATTTAGAAAATTTTGCATTTTTCTAACTTTGAAACTCTCTGCTTGTAAGGAAAATGGATATTCCAAATACATTTTATATTGATTCACAAACACAATGGGGGAGATTTATCAAAGGATTTAGACTGATTTTTCATGTCTAAATTTGTCGCACAGAAAGTCGCAGTCTAAATATGTGCGACTTTTCTGCGACTTTTGCTCTAGAGGATTTTTAGAACATGATGCATGCAAGTCTATTTTAGACAGAAATGCATTGGAAAATGCATTGGTGCTGAATTTATCAAGTGCGACTTTTGTGGGACAAGTCGCATCTGCCCAAAATACGCTGAAATGTCAGACCATGCTGGAGCAGGACTAAATGCAGTTTAAGCTGTAGACCCTGAAGTCTGAGCACAGAATTTATCAAGGGCTGTGAGACCTTTGATAAATTAGGAGCACAATAGACAGGAGACTACCACATACGCTGGTCTATAAGCATACCCAGAATAGACTAGATTAGTAAATGTCCCCCAATATGTCTAATTTATGTTGGCATCATAAAATTGACCAATTTTTTACTTTTTGAAGACATTAGAGGGCTTCAAAGTATAGCAGCAATTTTCTAAATTTTCATGAAAATTTTAAAATCTGAATTTTTCAAAGACCAGTTAAGTTTGAACTGGATTTGAGGGGCCATTCTGTGAGAAATACCCCATAAATGACCCCATTGTAGAAACTACACCCCTCACAGTTTTCAAAATGACATTCAAAAAGTGTGTTAACCTTTTAGGTCTTTCACAAGAATTGCCGCAAAGTGGAGGAGAAAAATCAAAATCTGCATTTTTTACACTAACATATTCTTGTAGCCCCATTTTTTTCATTTTTAAAAGTGGTAAAAGGAGAAAAAGCCCCCCAAAATTTGTAGCTCAATTTCTCTCGAGTACGTAAATACATCATATGTTGACATAAAGTGCTTTGTGGGCTCACAACATGGCTCAAGATGGAAAGAGCAACTGTAGGATTTTTTTAAACAAATTTTGCTGTCATGGTTTTTGGGGCCATGTTGCATTTAGGAAGCCCCCATGGTGCCAGAACAGCAAAAAAAACTTATGGCATACTATTTTGGAAACTACACCCCTCAAGGAATGTAACAAGGGGTATAGTGAGCCTCAACACCCCACAGGTGTTTGGCGACTTTGCGTTGAAGTTGGGTGTAAAAATGGAAAATTAGATTTTCTCTATCGGCTCCATTGGGGGACACAGACCATGGGTGTATGCTGCTGTCTCTAGGAGGTATGACACTATGGCAACAAAAAAAAGTCGGCTCCTCCCAGCAGGATATACCCGCCTCTAGGCCCTGAGCTAATCAGTTTTAGCTTAGTGTCTGAAGGAGGTGGACATGGTCTGGAATTCTCCAGACCAGGTCTTCTGTTTCTTATTTTTCCTAGTTAGGGTATGTGTTAGTTTTTTATTCCGTTTTCTTTCATGTTTTCAGGTGGGGACTCAGGAACTGCGGCTCACTGTTTCCTCATTGTGATTGAGGGGGCACAGACATTGCGTATATGCGCTGTTCACCCCCTCTCGCCAATGGTCAGCGTCTGGGGTTGTACCTCATGGGTCCGGGTCCCCCTATTCCCTGCTCGCTTTGCTCGCACATGGTAGCTCAGCGTGATGCAGGTAACAGAAAGCTGACTGAAGACCTCACAGAAGACTCCATTAGGTAAGTACTTCTGATTGAGGTGAGTATATATTCTTCTCCCTTTAGGTGCTGACTTGCAACCTCTGGAGACCCTCATTTTTTGGCCCACCTTTCAGGGTCCAAGGGGCTGGCCTGTGTTAGGGGCTCTATCTTTTATTCTAAAAAAAGGGGCGAGCAATGGCATATTGGGAATGAATGGTTTACTTTATTATTATGCACATGTGTGTGTGTGTTATACTATGCGGCTGACAGCCGCGGCGCTTACTATGTGGCTGACAGCCGCGGCGCTTTTACTGTTCGGGCGCATGAAGCGCCGACTTACTTTCGCTTTCGGCAGCAGACGACTGTCGGCGAATATGTGTATCGCCTACTCACTTCCCCGTGGGCGCATATGCGGCTGACATGTGCGCCTGGGGCAAGGAGCGGGCGCCATTACTATTGTTCTTCTTGGCGGCTGGGGAGCTATAGCTCCGCCCACAGGGCCGCCGGAGCTCACTGGAGGCGCGGATTGTCCTCCAATCAGCGCCGTGCGTGCGATTTTCGGTGGCAGAGGCCAATCAGACAGGGCCCCTGCTCCAGACACGCCCCTCTCTGGCTATTGGCTGGCCTGTTTCTCCCTCTCTATCTACACAGAGCGGAGTTCTCCTCACAGCAGCCACCACAGGGGACACAGACTCGGGTGAGATAGTTCTTTTTTCATTATGTTCGTACCCAGAATTGTTCCTCCCTCTAAACAGACAACTGGAGCGTTAGTTTCCTATTTGGTCTGTAAGAACTGTAATTCCAAAATACCTGGTTCTGCTGAACCCACTTGCTCTGCCTGCTCCTCTGCTGCCCCAGACCCCCTGGTACCCTCGGATGCTCTTTCAGTTCTGGTGGATTCGGCCGCCCCTCCAGCCTGGGTTTCTTCCCTATCCCAGTATATGGGCTGACTTGACTCAAGTCTCCCGTTCGGTGGCTGAGGCTTCTCGTGACGTGGTGTCTGCCTTGAAGAGGTCTGCCCTGTGCCAACCCTCTAAAGGGCCCCGCTCCTCTTCTCCACATACTTCACCCTCTCACAGGCGTACTAGGGGTGTATCTTCTGACTCTTCCATTGAGTCTTCAGGTAGACGTGGGTGCTCCCCTCGTGGGTCCCGCCCCCCGTGTCATCTGGCCACAAACGTCGCTCCTCCAGAGGACGTTCCCGGAATCGCCACTCTGCCTCGCAAGAGTCGCGTACCCGGTCATGGTCGCCCCCCACTTGTTCACATTCTCCTGGTGGATGAGGCTTTCGAATTGGCATCTGACTCGGAGGACCGCTCGGATACAGTTGAAATGGTGAACTCATTGGTTGCGGCCATAAGAGACACCTTTCACTTAGAGGACCCAGGATCTTCGGATGTGACTCCTGAAGTATCTTTTCATCATGCTAAACTGGCACCTCAAAGGTTCAGCTCTCACGCTGAATTTGACACCCTTCTGGAATCTGCATGGAAACATCCGGACAAGAGGCTCCCGGGAATGAAGAAGGTTCAGGTGCGTTACCCATTCGACAAGGACCTTGCCTCTAAGATGGTTTCCCCTCCCTTGGTGGATCCACCAATTTCCCGCCTCTCTAAGGCTACTACACTGTCGCTAGCAGATATGGCTGCTTTCAAGGATTCAACGGACAAGAAGGTGGAGTCCTTAGCGAAGTTTGCCTCTGAAGCAGCAGGCTCTTCTCTGCTTCCCACCTTCGCCTCGGCTTGGGTGTCCAAGGCCCTATCGGTGTGGTGCTCAAAACTCTGTCAGGGTATCCAGGCGGGATCCCCCCAGAGGATCTGTCTGCTTTGGTTCTCCAATGCTCTAAAGCTGGGGACTTTCTGTGCACAGCTTCCATGCAGTCAGCCTGATGTGCTGCCTTTGCTGTGGGTCACCTGGCGGCCCTCCGCCGTTCCATGTGGCTTAAGGCTTGGGATGTGGATGCGGATGCCGCTTCCAAAAGGTCTCTCACCGAGCTTCCTTTTACTGGTGCCCGTCTTTTTGGCAAGCGCCTTGACGAGATTATCTCTGAGGCGACGGTTGGCAAGAGTTCCTTGTTGCCTCAAAATAAGGCTCACTCTACTTCCCAGAGGAAGTCCTCTTCCTTTCAGTCCTTTCGGACTTTTGGCCCTAATAAGGGGTCTAGGCAGGCGCCTTCGCGGGACAAGAAGGCTCCCTCATTCCGGGCTTGCCCGTCTTGGAAGTTGGACACCAACCGTTCCGGCCGTTTTGCGGCCAAATCGGGCAAACGCAAACCCACTTCTACATGAAGTGATGCCCCCACCCGCAGATTTTTCTCGGGTGGGAGGTCGTCTCTTACTTTTTCGAGACATCTGGACCACACACATTCAGGACTCTTTGGTCAGGGACGTGGTGTCCAACGGATACCGAATGGAATTTGCCTCCCTCCCGAGGGATCGTTTTTTTCAGTCCCGGGCCCCCCGGTCTCCTTCTCTGGCGAAACAGTTTCGGGAGGCTCTCCGGTCCCTGCTTCTCCAGGGAGTTATTTTTGGGGTTTCTATTCCAATCTTTTTGTGGTCCCCAAGAAGGGCGGTTCTGTGCGGCCAATCCTGGACCTCAAGCATCTCAACCTTCATCTTCTCATCCGCCACTTCCGATTGGAATCCCTCCGTTCGGTAGTGGCATCCATGGAACAAGGGGAATTTCTTTCTTCAGTGGACATCAAAGATGCCTACCTCCATGTTCCAATATTTCCCAGCCATCAATGGCTTTTTTTCCTATTACTCCTTGTGAAAATGAAAAATTTGGGATAACACCAGCATTTTAGTGAAGAAAATAAAATTTTTCATTTTCACGTCCAACTTTAATGAAAATTTGTCAAACACCTGTGGGGTGTTAAAGCTCACTATACCCATTCTTACATTCCGTGAGGGGTGTAGTTTCCAAAATGGGGTCACATGTGGGTATTTATTTTTGTGCGTTTATGTCAGAACCGCTGTAAAAGGTAAAAGGAGAAAAAGCCCCCCAAAATTTGTTGGGCAATTTTTACCGAGTACGGTAAAGTGAGAGAGCGCCATGCGCATTTAAGGCCTAAATTACGGATGCAAGAGTTAGACTTGCCTCGGATACCAAAATTACCTACGGCAGTGTTTCGCAAACAGAGTGCCTCCTTCTGTTGCAAAACTCCCAGCATGCCTGGACAGTCAATGGCTGTCTGGCAATACTGGGAGTTGTTGTTTTGCAACAGCTGGAGACTACGTTTTAGAAACCGTGCCATACCAGAGATTTCTCATTTTTATTGGGGGTGGGGGGGGGGACTGTGTAGGGGTATGTTTATAGGTAGTGTTTTTAGGGTACATTCAGACTGCCGGGGGATTACAGCGAGTTTCCTGCTGGGAGTTTGAGCTGCAGCAGAAAATTTCCTGCATCTCTAGCTTGCAGCGAGAGACTAACTGTAAACCCCCGCCCCTTGTGAATGTACCCTGTACATTCGCATGGAGGGGGGGGCAAACCCACAGGTACCGCCACCATCTTCTCCCCCCCCCCCCCCCCCTCTCTGCCTGACATCCAGGGGCGGGCAGAGCGGGGAATTTCCATGGTAACCCCTCCGCCTTTAACTGCCATTGGTCAGTAGTCATTACTAATGGCAGGGGATAGGGGGGGATGGCACCACTGCCACCTCGCTCCTATCCCTTAGGAGGATTGGGGCTGTCACTGACAAATCCTTTCATCCCTATTTTCCGGGCAATCGGGTCATCAGAGACCCGATCAGCCCGGAATTGCCACAAACGTCGATTTGCCGCCATGGCCGACATGGGGGGTTCTCAGGACCCTCCTAGGCATTTTCACAGGATGCCTGCTGAAAGATTTCAGCAGGCATCTCGGTCCGGTCCCTGACGGCTAGCGGCGGGGACCGAAATTCCCACGGGCGTATCCATACACCCTCAGTCCTTAAGGACTTTGAAACGGGGGCGTATGGGCACGCCCTCCATCCTTAAGGGGTTAAGATCTGCATATGAAAACAACACGCCTACCTTTGTTGCCTGCAGCCACCTCCCTGGCTGTCCGGACACGGAATCAAACCAACTGGAACGAGAAACTGAAAATAAACAGTATTCACCTGCATCCTTTTGGACTCTTTGCTGAATCAGGGTAATCTGACAACCCATGGTCGTGCTGTTGGTGCTTCTGGTTCTTCTGCTGTTTACACCTGGCAGTGGCATTGAATGACATTTAATAGAACTAAAGGTCCTGGGTGCAACAATCCTCCCATGAGGACCAGCCTCAACAGCTTTGTAGATTGCACTCCATATACATTTATACATGTTTGCAACTCCATATACATTTTATTTTCTTCATACTTCTTTCTTCATACTTTTTTCTTTCTGTCATTCAGACTTTCATTCATTCTCACTCACACACTCACTCACTTTAATTCATTTGTTCTCTCTCTCACTCACTCAATTACTCACTCAATCACTCACTCACTCTCTCTCTTACCCACTCACTCAGTCAGTCTCTCTCTCTTTCTTTCTTTTTTTTATTAATTTTTTTCCATCTTCTTCTTCTTCAGACCCCATCATAGCACTAATGCTTATCCAATACCACCAGCAGATGGAGACACTCCATTGCAACATTGGTTGTGAGCAGCAGTTTCTAAAAACAAATGCCTCATGGCTGATTTCTCATCAATCAATGGATGGCAAATTTTGTTTTTATCATTCACTGACCACAGAACCAATGCATGGTCAAGCAACAGCAATGACGCACCCTTGTGAATAACCATGAGACCCTCACATCATTTAACAGGATTCAGCACCACCTGCAAGACAGCTACGTATCATGTCATGTCAAACCTGCACAGGTGTGCTAGATTAGTATTATTATTATTTTTTTATTTTTTATGACATCAATCAGTGTGCAAACATGGTCAGTAAAACGCCAAATGGATAGACGTTCATAAACCAGTCAGTGCAACTCATTATTGTGGTCTCTAATTGTGGAACTCTTTTTTTTTTTGTGAGGATACGATGAGCTTATCCAATTAAGGAGGCCATTCAGCAGTACTGGGTCTGGACAGCAGCAGCACCTTCTGCAGCCAGACTGACTGACATGACAAGGCAGGCAACAGCTGCAGCAGCACCCACAGAGGATTAAATAAGAATCTGTCTTTTTTAACACTGGAATGGGGTGGTGCACTGTACCCGAAGATACTGCCATATCGGGTCAATGCATTGGGCGACGGAAGCAAGTTTCCAAATCGGCTCCCATTCTCAAAAATCCATTTAATTTATGGTCCCCAGATAGGGGACGTATCAGATATTAAACTGATAAGAACAGATTTTTGATTGAAAAAACCTTTATTACCAATCAATTGTCAATCACACAATAAATATATTCACCATAACAGAACTGACTTTTTTTTTATCTCTCTATCTATCTATCTATCTATATATATATACCGTATTTATCGGGGTATACCACGCACCGGCCTATAACATGCACCCTCATTTTACCAAGGATATTTGGGTAAAAAAAGTTTTTTACCCAAATATCCATGGTAAAATGAGGGTGCGTGTGTGCGCGTGTATACCCCGATAAACCCCCAGGAAAGGCAGGGGGAGAGAGGCCGTCGCTGCCCGCTTCTCTCCCCCTGCCTTTCCTGGGGTCTAGAGCGCTGCTGCCGGCCCTTCTCACCCCCTGGTTATCGGCGCCGACAGCCAGGGGGAGAGAAGGGGCAGCGGCACCCATTGCCGGCGCCGCTGCCCTGTTGCCTCCCCCCATCCCCGGTGGCATAATTACCTGGGTCGGGTCCGCGCTGCTGCAGGCCTCCGGCGCGAGTCCCCTGCGTCGTTGCTATGCACGGCGCGGCGCATGACGTCAGTGCGCCGCGCCGTGCAGCGCATAGCAACAGGTAATTATGCCACCGGGGATGGGGGGAGGCAACGGGGCAGCGGCGCCGGCAATGGGTGCCGCTGCCCCTTCTCTCCCCCTGGCTGTCGGCGCCGCTTCTCTCCCCCTGGCTATCGGCGCCGGCACCGATAGTCAGGGGGACAGAACGGGCAGCGGCGCCGATAGCCAGGGGGTGAGAAGGGCCGGCAGCAGGGCTCTAGACCCCAGGAAAGGCAGGGGGAGAGAAGCGGGCAGCGACGGCCTCTCTCCCCCTGCCTTTCCTGGGGGTGTATCGGCGTATAACACGCACATAGACTTTAGGCTAAAAATTTTAGCCTAAAAAGTGCGTGTTATACGCCGATAAATACGGTATATATATATAGATATATAAAAAAAATTATTTTATTGAAGAGCTGAGGTATGTGCTCTTAAAGAGTAGCTATCCTCAACTAAAATGTCCATATTCCCCCTCCCCATCTTTCCCTCACACTGTCTACATCTATCCCTGTTTTTTTTATCCTCTTAAAACATTAGAACAATACCTTTTTCCACTCCTCTTCGGTAGCTCAGAGTTGAGCAGTCTCACGATTGCAGGAAGTCGGCGGGCGGGCCGACGTGACGTCATCTGAAGCCTCGCCGGCCACCACTTCCGCCCATCTTGCTGTATTCTGCGCTCAATGTCGGGAGCGCGCATACAGGCGCGCATACAGGCTGGGAGGGACGGCAGCCTCTGAGTCTCCTCCTTTCTGTTTGGTTTTGCACGTACCATTCAGAGAGGAGGAGAGTCTGAGAACGGAGCTGCTGTACTGTGCCCTGAGGGAATTTATAATATCAAAATGGTGGGTAGTACAATTGATTATATGCCCAAAACAATAAAAATAAAATTTTACAAAGCTGCAATCCCCAATGAATGACTGCAAACCGCAGTGCATTATAAATGGTGTGAATAATAGTGATTTTATCCCAATCAAAAATGATGCATCATTTTTGAATGGGATAAAATCTCCATTATTGACACCATTTATAATGCACTGCTGGCTGCAGCCATTCATTGGGGATTGCAGCTTTGTGAATTTATTTATTTATTTTTTCATATAAAGCTGCACTCCCAAATGAATGGCTGCAGCCAGCAGTGCATTATAAATGGTGTCAATAATAGTGATTTTATCCCATTCAAAAATGATGCATCATTTTTGTAATGGAATAAAATCTCTTTTTTTTCACCATCTATACCAGTGGTCCCCAAATTGTGGCCCTCCAGATGTTGCAAAACTACAACTCCCAGCATGCCTGGACAGCCAACGGCTGTCCAGGCATGCTGGGAATTGTAGTTTTGCAACATCTGGAGGGCCACAGTTTGGGGACCACTGACCTATACTGCATTGCTGCGGTTTTATCGTGTACATGTGCTCACTGATTGCATATTTTATTGCATTAGGAACACCGCAGCAATTCAGGATAGGTGGTGATTAAAAAAAAAGATTTTATTCCATTCAAAAATTGTGCATATTTATTGATGGAATGAATTCACAATTTATATCACAATCTAGACTGTATTGCACATAACACCATAACCTCCCCCCAATGGAATAAATGTGCTTTTTTTGCTCACCATCTATACTGGAGTGATTACTCAATAAAACCGCAGCACTACAATATAGATAGTGATCCAAAGTCCCAAATGAGTCCAAAATCAGAAATTTACCGTGCATAACATCCACACTCAATATATGATAATGAGCGTGCATAGCATGCAGGCTCAAAACATGATAATGAGAGTGCATAGCATGCATGCTCAATACCTGATATTGAGCATCCATAGCATGCACACTCAATACATAATAATAAACATGAATATTTTGAGCGTGCATAGCCTGCATGTTCAATACATGATATTGAGCATGCATAGCATGCACAGTAAGTATATGATATTGAGCATGCATAGCATACACACTCAATTCATGATAATGAGCGTGCATAGCATGCAGGCTCAATACATTGTAATGAAAGTGTGTAGCATGTATGTGTAGCATACATTGAGTATCCATAGGATGCATACTCAATACATAATAATGAACGTTAATATATGAGTGTGCATAGCCTGCATGCTCAATACATTATATTGAGCATGCATAGCATACACACTCAATACATGATAATGAATGTGAATATATGAGCGTGCATAGCATGCATGCTCAATACATGTTATTGAGCATGCATAGCATCCACAGTCAATACATGATATTGAGCATGCATAGCATGCACAATCAATACATGATATTGAGCGTGCATGGCATAAACACTCAATACATGATAATGAGCATGCATAGCATGCAGGCTCAATACATCATAATGAAAGTGTGTAGCATGCATGTTCAATATATTACATTGAGCATCCATAGGATGCATACTCAATACATAATAATGAACGTTAATATATGAGTGTGCATAGCATGCATGCTCAATACATGATATTGAACATGTATATCCTACACACTCAATACATTATAATGAGCGTGCATAGCATGCAGGCTCAATACATCATAATGAGAGTGCATAGCATGCACACTCAATACATAATAATTAGCGTGCTTATCTGATCAATACCTGATGTTGAGCGTGCATAGCCTGCACAGTCAGTACATGATAATGAGCCTGCATAGCTGAGTGTGCATAACATGCACACTCAATACATGATAATGAGTTTGCTTAGCTGAGCGTGCAGGCTCAAAATATGATATTGAGCAGCCCTAGCTTGCTGTCGCTATAAATACAATGTGCAGAGTATTATTAAACCTTGTATAATTGATTATTGTACTGAAAAAGGATGATAGCCACTAACATGTTATCTCAACAAGACCAAAACCAAGTAATGGAGAATTTTGCTTTAGGCTATTACATACTCTATTAATCTATTTACTAAAGGCAACTGGATATTCATATGCTGCAGAGGAGGAAAGGAATGAAGAATATAATCCTGAAGAATCTTCTGATGAGGTAATTAATATTCTTTATTATTTATATATATATATATATATATATATATATATATATATATATATATATATAATTTTTTTGAATACTTATTATTATATTAATTCACTTTTTTTTTTTTTTTTAAATAGGAAGATTATAGTATTCAACAGGAGACGTAAAGTGACAGTGAGGAGGAAACAGCTGCAACAATACATGAAATAACGCCGGTAAGCATATCAACAAGCTACACTTGAAGATCATTTGAACACTGTAATTGAACCCACACCAGGGTCTAACCTACACATTACTAACAGCGCCCTGATGTTTAGCTTTCTACCCCGTTTGACAAAAGATCTCCATAGACCACAATGGGCAAAATAAAAAAAATAAAATAAAATAATGTTTTAGATCTAGCCCATTCATTCCTATCCACCAAAAATAGACCCTGGAGGCTGACTTCCAGTACCCTGCTGTTTAGCTTCCTACTTCATTTGACACAGGATCTCCATAGACCACAATGGGCCATTGAATTCAATGGGCAAAAAATCTCAATATTATAGATCTAGCCCATTCATTCCTATACACCAACAATAAACCCTGGAGGCTGACTTCATACTCAGCCTCCAATGGTATTTTGACTAAACAAACCTCAAATGTTTAATGGGTTAATTTGTTGGTGTATAGGAATGAATGGGCTAGATCAGTGTTGTTCAAACAGTGGCCCTCCAGATGTCGCAAAACTACAACTCACTCACAGTCCACGCATGCTGGGGGTTTTAGTTTTGCAACATCTGGAGGGCCACAGTTTGAAGACCACTTGGCTACATCTATCTTCTACAATCTTCACTATCACCAATCTCTTCTTTCTCCTGCCCTAATCTAGCAGCCAAACATTACCATGACACCCCAAAGTCTACCCTGGATCAAATGGTACCCTCTAAAACACGAATCTCCCAACACAGACGGCAGCAACCCTGGCACACGCTAACAACCCGCTTTCTCAGGCGATGCTCTAGGTGTGCTGAACGTCTCTGGAGGAAAACTAAGACTTCTTCAGACTATCTGCACTATAAATTCATGCTTAAATCCTATTACTCCGCTCTTCACCTCGCCAAACAAACATATTTTACCTCCCTCATCTCCTCTCTGTCTAACAACCCAAAACACCTTTTTGACACGTTCAACTCTCTCCTTCGGCCTAAAGTACAGACCCCAATCACTGATCTCTGTGCTGAAGACCTGGCCAAATACTTCAAAACTAAAATTGATGAAAATCGTGATGAAATCCTCTCTCAGTCCCCTAAAAGTTCTGATCCAATTCCCAGCCACGTCTCCTCTTCATTACAGGCTCAAAAACTGAGAGTGATGGAAGATGAGGTTTCCAAGCTCCTCTCCTCCGCCCGCCCCACTACCTGCTCTAGTGACCCCATGCCTTTACACCTCATCCAGTCTCTCTCTTCTGCTATCAGCTGTCACCTAACTAAAATCTTTAACCTCTCCCTCTCTTCTGGGGTCTTTCCCTCCTCCTTTAAACACTCTATCATAACCCCACTATTGAAAAAACCATCTCTGGACCCTTCCTGTGCAGCCAACTATCGACCCATCTCAAATCTCCCCTTTATCTCCAAACTCCTGGAATGCTTGGTCTACTCCCGCCTTATCCGCTATCTCTCCGAGAACTCTCTCCTTGACCCCTTACAGTCTGGTTTCCGCTCCATTCACTCCATTCACAGAAACGGCCCTAACCAAAGTCACTGACAATCTTCTGATGGCCAAATCAAATGGCAATTTCTCTTTACTGATTCTCTTGGACCTGTCTGCGGCTTTTGACACTGTGAATCATCAACTCCTCCTCAGTAGTCTCCGCTCCATCGGTCTCAAGGACTCTGCTCTCGCCTGGTTTTCCTCCTATCTCTCTGGCCGCTTCTTTAGCGTCTCGTTTTCTGGCTCTACTTCTTCTCCTCTTCCCCTTGCTGTCAGGGTTCCCCAGGGATCGGTCCTAAGTCCTCTACTCTTTTCACTCTACACATCCCCGATTGGAAAAACAGTCAGTGGATTTGGTTTCCAGTACCACCTCTACGCTGATGACACCCAACTTTATACCTCCTCCTCCAACATCACCCCTGCACTCCTACAGAATACCAGTGACTGTCTCTCTGCCGTCTCAGACATCATGTCCTCTTTATATCTGAAACTAAATCTTTCTAAAACAGAACTTCTTGTCTTTTCTCCATCAACTGATACTGTACCTAACCCTGACATTTCCATCTCGGTATGTGGTACTACCATAACTCCCGGGCAGCAGGCTCGCTGTCTTGGAGTTATACTTGACTCTGATCTGTCTTTCACTCCCCATATTCAGTCTCTTTCACGTTCTTGTCACCTGCATCTAAAAAACATTTCCAGAATCCGCCCGTTTCTCATTACTGAAACTGCTAAAACTCTCATTATTGCTTTGATTCACTCCCGTCTCGACTACTGTAACTCTTTACTAATAGGCCTTCCTTTCTCCAAACTCTCTCCTCTTCAGTCCATCCTTAATGCCGCAGCCAGACTCATCTCCTCTCCAGCCGCTACACCGACGACTCCTCCCTGTGCCAGTCACTACACTGGTTAACAATTCAGTCCAGAATACAGTACAAAATCCTTAGTCTCACACACAAAGCTCTCCACAATGCTGCACCTCCCTACATCTCATCTCCGTCTACCATCCTACACTTTCTCTCCGATCTGCTAATGATCTCACACTAACATCTTCTATAATCCGAACTTCTCACTCCCGTCTACAAGACTTCACTCGTGCTGCACCGGTTCTCTTGAATGCTATCCCTAAATCCCTCAGACTCAACAACAACATCCATAGTTTCAAACGTGGCCTAAAAACACATCTCTTCAGACAGGCCTACAAGTAGTCTCTAATTGGCCTCAACATATCCTCAACATATCCCCAACATATCCTCAACATATCCCCACACCTCTTGTTTGAATAGTTATTGTGTAATTTTATGTCTGATACTTGTCTTTGTTTGTACCCCATAATTGTAAGCGCTGTGGAATCTGTATGCGCTATATAAATAAATAAATAAATAAAATAAAATAAATAAATCTATAACATAGTGATTTTTTGTCTATTTAAATCCAAGGGCCCATTGTGGTCTATGGCGATATTGTGGTAAACTTGTAAGAAAGCTGAACAGCAGTGTCCTGTTAGTAATGTGTATGGGAGACCCTGGTGTGGGTTCAATTCCTCTGTTGATATAGAGGGAGATTTATCAAATCCTGTCCAGAGGAAAAGTTTCTGAGTTGCCCATTGCAACCAATCAGATTGCTTCTTTCATTTTTCAGAGGCCTTTTAAAAAATGAAAGAAGCAATCCAATTGGTTGCTATGGGCAACTGCACAACTCTTCCTCTACACTGGTTTCGATGAATCTCCCCCATAGAGTTCTGTGATTATACTCATATTAGTTTGAACTTTTGTGAACTAGGTCAATTGAATACAACACATTACCTCCTTTTTCAATTAACCTAGTTGCCCATTTATGGTATCCAATCAACCTAGTTTCCACGGTTCAAAGTATCAATTGACCTATATCTGTCAAACCTAATTAAAGAATAATCACACAACTTGAGCTGAACCCAGGAATTGAACCCACACCAGGGTCTCCCATACATATTACTACCAATACCCTGCTGTTTAGTTTCCTACTTCATTTGACACAGGATCTCCATAGACCACAATAGGCCATTGAATTCAATGGGCAAAAAATCTCAATGTTATAGATGTAGCCCATTCATTCCTATACACCAACAATAGACCATGGAGGCTGACTTCATACTCAGCCTCCAATGGTATTCTGACTCACCAAAATGATAATGTTTAATGGGTTAATTTATTCCTAAATTTCTGTACTTTCCTATTTTGTCTGTAGCTTGATGCATTGGACAAACATTTTAGCAGGAACTGGTGGGTTTGGATAAAACAGTCCCCCATAGGGCTACTGTAAGTGGTCCCCAAAATTTTTTGTGACACCCCTATGTCCATTTAATATATTGTTCAAGAGGATTACATTTTTTTATTGTATACAATTTTTTATCTTTTTGTATTCATTTTTAGAAACGAAAAGCTCTTCTGGAAAGACTAAGAAAAAAGGCAGAACTACATGGCGAGCTACATGAGCACTCTTTCCAAAACGATCCAGAGTGGCCAAGCATCAATGACATCCCAGGTGACATAGTTACATAGTTGCATAGTTACATAGTTAGTACGGTCGAAAAAAGACATATGTCCATCAAGTTCAACCAGGGAATTAAGGGGTAGGGGTGTGGCGCGATATTGGGGAAGGGATGGGATTTTATATTTCTTCATAAGCATTAATGTTATTTTGTTCCAGGAATGTATCTAATCCTGTTTTAAAGCTGTTAATTGTTCCTGCTGTGACCAGTTCTTGAGGTAGACCGTTCCATAAATTCACAGTCCTCACAGTAAAGAAGGCGTGTCGCCCCTTGAGACTAAACTTTTTCTTCTCCAGACGGAGGGAGTTCCCCCTCGTCCTTTGGGGGGTTTAACCTGGAACAGTTTTTCTCCATATTTTTTGTATGGGCCATTAATATACTTATATACGTTTATCATATCCCCCCTTAAACGTCTCTTCTCAAGACTAAACAATTGTAACTCCTTTAATCGCTCCTCATAGCTAAGATGTTCCATGCCCCATATTAGTTTAGTCGCGCGTCTCTGCACCCTTTCCAACTCCGCAGTGTCCCTTTTATGGACAGGTGCCCAAAACTGAACAGCATATTCCAGGTGAGGCCGTACCAATGCTTTATAAAGGGGGAGTATTATGTCCCTGTCCCTTGAGTCCATGCCTCTTTTGATACATGACAATATCCTGCCGGCTTTGGAAGCAGCAGCCTGACATTGCATGCTATTCTGTAGTCTGTGATCTACAAGTACACCCAGATCCTTCTCTACCAGTGACTCTGCCAGTTTAATCCCCCCTAAGACATACGACGCATGCAGGTTATTAGTACCCAGATGCATAACTTTACATTTATCCACATTGAACCACATTGAACTATAATGATCCAAGAATTGGGAATACACATTGGTGCAAGTGCCAAAATTGCAAAATTATGCCAACAAGAGATGAGAGCATCTGCTGCCAGGAGGAGGATATTCTTAATCCCCACTTTGATAAAGGACTAACTTGTATTCTACAACACGAGGAGTTAGTCAACTTGAGATTTAAAGAAAAAAGTTCAGTGAATGGATAAGTGCCAAAGAATTGTTAAAAAATTGCAATAGGTAATAATATTGTATTGTATATTAATTTTTATATCTTTTTTAGAAACATTTTTTTTTAATGTTTTTAAATATTACTCTTTTTTTGACCTTTTCATAAAACTTGAAAAATTAAAAATGTGCATATCAGCATTTCTCTGTGTTTACATGAACATAATTGCAGTTGCTATTACAATTCATTTTATTTTTTATTAATTTTTTTGTGTGCAAATAATTTACCAATCTCAAAGTACATTTACACAAACTTTAGCGTATACGGCTGGGGGAGATAAAACCGGGGGATCACGTATCCCTGCCATATGCAACCATATGTTAATTCCTTTCTATGAGCCGACCGGAGTGAAATGCCGATTATGGTTGGCTCATTTTTGCCCTGTATGCGCTTTTTCCACAGACCTAAAGCCATAGTCGACCATGGTTTTACTTCACCTTTTTAGGTACGGTTGAAAGTGCATACGGGACAAAAATGAGCCAACCTCACTGAGGATCACTCCGGTCGGCTCATTGAAATGATTTACCATACGGCAGGGATACGGTAGCACATGGTTTTAGCTCCACCACAGCCTTATGAACTCATGTAAGTGTAACAACATGATGTAGGTCTTTATAAGTCTTCCCCCACGATTGTGAAATTTGAATCTATATCCACATATCTGTAAATTATTCATAATTTTTACACTATTTTAATCTTATTTTATTTGTAGGGTTATTCGCAAGTCCGCTTATAGATCCTACTCTTGTTTTGCGCATGGAATCCTTGGGCCTAAACGACGAAAGCCAATACCATCATGTGTCGTCAATTTTATTAGGTCTGAATTTCCAGATCCTGACGGGCAATATATTGGATTCCACTGGCCTGATGAATACCCAGCAAGTGACATGGCTGCTGATGTTTGATTCACTATGACACTTACTTTCTGCACTTTTCATGTTACTACAGTTTTACATTGCACTTTTATTGTTTACAATTTTTTTATGTTTATTTATCTTGTTATTTATATTATATTAATTAGTTATTTAAATTTTTATGGTGGTTATTTTATTTTGTCTATTTTAATCTGTCTACACCAGTCAGTTCCCAAACGTGGTCCCTCGGCACACTGCTATTCCATTTGACACTTCCCATTGTTGGAGTTTATTTTTCCGTTGATTTTTTTATTTCCAGCCCTGGCATGCTCGCTGATGACTGACGGCGCAGGGTGGAAGGGAAGCCTGCGTGCGAACTGCGCACAGTGTCCCACTCCCCCTTGCGGCCCAGTGAGGCAAAAATGGAGCCATGGTGAAGAAGCTGTAATACCTGCGGTGCCACCGTCACTGCGGTGTCACCCAGGTCCACCCTCTACCCACCCCAACTGTCAACCCCCCCCGTCCACACCCGTGTCACCATGTTCATCCTCCTGTCCTCGCTGTCACACATGTACACTCCTCTACACCCGTCTATAAACCATATACACTCCTCTACACCTCTCTGTCACCCATGTACACCCCTCTGTTACCCATGTACACTCATCTACACCCCTCTGTTGCCCACGTAAAATAATTGCGGATCCTAATGTGTTTGTTTTGCATGTTTAACAGTGAAGAATTGTGTGTGGAATAAATAGTCAAGATGGCAACAATTCAAAGTAGAGAAGATATTATTTGTCAGTTGCTATATAAAGCAGAAATTTTAAATACATACCAACTGAAAAATAGATAATCCATACTCCTTGTATCTCGGCCAGCTGCAGCACCTGGCGTATGAGATAACCCCCGGTTTTCTATAAAATTTTACCTTGTTTAAAGGTAGTCTTATATGGCATATAAAAAAAATATTAATTCCTTAGAAACTGAATATTTTTGATTTACGTTTTTTTTTTTTAACAATTGATGATTAGTGTTGCTCGCGAATATTCGCAATTCGAATATTATTCGCGAATATCGCATATTCGCGAATTCGCGAATTTCGCGAATATAGCGCTATATATTCGTAATTACGAATATTCGTTTTTTTTTTTTCTTTTTTTTCTTCACAGTACACATCACAGTGATCACCCCTCTCTGCTTCCAGCTTGTGTGGTGTAAAGAAGACTGTAATACTACTGTGTGAGACTGGCGTGCGAAAATTCGCATATGTGAAAATTCGCATATGCGAAAATTCGCATATACTAATTTTCGTATATGCGAATTTCCACATATGCTAATTTTCGCATGCGCGTATTTCCGCATGCGCGAAAATAAAACGAGAATATAACGAATATGCGAATATTCGCGAATATATGACGAATATTCGTCCATATATTCGCGAATATTCGCGAATTCGAATATGGCCTATGCCGCTCAACACTATTGATGATTAAAATTTATTTTCTGTAATGAAAACATTTCACAAAAACAAGTAGTAATAATATTTTTAAATAAACAACACTATAATAATAAACCATTAATAAAAAAAAGTATTTTTTACTCATGAAAATATACATGAATATGCATGTTGAACAATATAGCACATAAACAAGTATATAGCACATAACAAACAAGTAAAAAATTTAAATCTTGAGTGGTGTTTTTCAACCATTGATTGTTTGTCTGGTTTTTCAATTGGTGCTATATTAGAAGGCATTGTTGACCGGCGAGAGGTCCAGTCTATGGAAATGTTTCCATCAGCAAGTCCCATTACATCCTGCATGATTTTCGAGACGAATTCCTGAGTGGTTGGCTCATACACTGATCGTACAAACCACTCTTTCCGGGCTTTTGAATAGGCAAGATTGTACCTCGGTGTGCCTAAAGGTCCGCTAGTTTCAGTCTCTCTTGTAACAACTGCTTGCACTCTATTCACATTATAATTATGGTCAAGAGCAGCAAGCTGTGTTCGAGCATACACCCTGTCTGTACTAAAATGAAGTCTTTTAGGCCTGTATTTTGTTAGTGAACTATGAAACACTTCCAGATCTCCAGTGTGACAAAAGTTGCTAAGATGTCTAAGGTCTTTTTGTAGTCTTGTATCCATGACAATTTTTCCAAGTTCAACATAACAGGCACTTTGTTTTTTTAACCATTTTCGGGTGGACTGAATGTCCTCAGGGAGTTGGTCATGATGACAAGATGATTCCTGACCATTATCATCCTTCCAAAAATGAACGTTGGTGACATGGTACCATCTGTTTACAAGTTCATCTGGATTGCATTCACAAGTATTAGAACTCCACCATAAATGATTTTTAATTGGTCCTATCCATTCTGCTAAATCTTGGCAGTTTTTAGTTTTTTTTTTGCTGACGGCAAGTAGCTTTTTTCCAATAGATTTAGCTAAGTGCCAGACATCAAACTGGTGACCAATTGTTTTATATTCCTCACGCAGCATTTTTCTGATGGATACGTGCCGGTCAGTGCAAATGATGTCTATGTCCACTTTATTTTGCAGTAGAAATTCCAAGGCATTCTTGCACGCTATTTTTTCAAGGGCAACAGAGGATAAACCAATACCGATTTGTTGAATGTTGAAATTCAATATTTTGTTAGTTTCTACATCCATCAATGTGTATATGCAATATTTTGCACTGTGCCCGGGTGAATCACATTGTCCATCTCCAGCAACACATACTGCATGTTGTGATATTTTTTCCATTTCTAATTTTTGATTAATTGTTCAAGAATTTTCAATTGCAGGAAATATATATATTTTTTGGATACGGTAGTAAGTAGCCTGGCTAATTCCCAAAATATTAAATATTTTTAGGAACTGTTGGATTTTGATGTAAGTGTTTCCACTAGTAATGATAGCAGTAGCTAACTGTAAATTTCCAAATGGTTTCTTTCCCAATCGGGGCTGGCTCTGCCATATGCGTTTTAAATGTTTGGCCTCGAATTCAGCAAAGACTGAAATATATGATCCCTTTGTTTTTTTATACACTCCTAGTATTTTTTTGTTGCAGGGTGGATTAGAGGTACAAGGCATCTTGTATAGTAATGTGTCCAAACAGCTTTCATAAACTATGAATTTTCTTTCTTCATGATGTGGTACATTTACATTTACAAATTTTTCACTCAGCACATGCTGACTGTCCTCTTCTTCGTAGTCTTCATCATCTGAATGAACTGAGTCTCCCTCATCATCACTTGAACTACTTTCATTTGTTGAGACTGGAGTTGTGATTGTTGACAAACTTTTATCTACTTCTAAAACAGATATAGGGGCATGCAGAGTAGATTCCTCCACAATAACAGTGACTTCAGGGTCTTCAATAGGTTGTATAGGTGAAATTGTCAATTCGGATAAAAGCGTGGCAGGTAGTAGTTCGTGTCTAGCTCTACAACTTTCTTGAAACTCAGGTACACTGTTAAGAGTTGCTGATCCAGTTGGTCCTATATATTTTTTCGGAGTCGAAAATATTACACTGGCACCTTGCAATGGCTCCGAAGGCAGGTTTCCAAATACCAAGCTTTGTCTTGATTTTTTTTTTCTCAAGATTTTTTTTTTAACCAGTCTTCTGCATTGTATTTTTATAGAGAAAGTTGTAGGTTTTACTTGTATACACTGATTTACGGTTCCCCAATTCCTGTCAAATATAGTTGCTGCTTCCTTTTTCGTTATCTCTGAGGCTTGTGGCTCCGTTTCAGTTGGGTTAACATGAGGTACAATATTTCGGCAGGTTGGGCACATTTCCCCTGGCTTTAAACCATTGGTTGAAGCTACGTCTTCATCCAATCTTTTCCTCTTTTGAGGATTCAGGATTTCAGCCTCAACTGCCTCGGCAGCTTGAACTTGTATATCCCGTGTAGGGAAAATACTAGGAACGGCAAAGGGGGTGAGCCTCTGTTTTCCTGTATTTGGATTAAAGGTATAGTCAGTAGTTTTAAAATGGGCTGAGCAGAGCCGATAATTGTTCGTTTTAGAGAGATGAATGTGGTCAACCAGTTCATCAATTTTGGGAAACTCTTGATCTGTAGCCAATAGCCATGCCATGATACGATCCCTCTCTCTTGGGAAGGAATGCATGATGATATTATGGTCGCCTTTTATGCTCCTTGACTTGCAACCGTTGACAATGCAACCCGGCATTTTCTAAAGAAGAAAATGGAATAATGGATTTTAAAATAAATACTAAATATGTCTATATAAAAATATTAAAATTACATTATGTTTCTATTTTCTAGGAGAACATTTGAAAAATAATATTTATTGAAAAAGCACCATTCAAATAATAAATACAAGATTAATATGTTAGTTCACTAGTACAGTAATGTAACTCCTTCCAAAATTTTACAAAGCTTTCTAAATAATTTTAGTGCGGGAGCATTACATTATTGAACTGAGGCATAAGATAGTATCCACTATAATCTAAGAATGGTGCAGAATCACGTGGAATAAAATAGTGTCCATTAGTGGAAGATGTTCCCTATTGTGAATAGAGGCTAAAAAAATCTTTATAAATTATAGAGTAGTGTCATGTACTAAATGAAGATTGTAATTAACTATAAAACCCTTAAATACAGTAGAATATCTGAGAGCCTTTTAGTAATCTACTAAAACCACCCCCCCATATGATTTTAACCACTGTGCCATATTATTTCACCTTGATCCGCCACTATGTCTACTACTAATTTTCACCCTACTATTTCATTGCCCCTTTATTACCTCTGTGTGGCATGAAGAGGAAATACATTTATGTATCTAAAGGTTGTTGGGTTGCCCAAAGCAAACAATCATATAGCTTTTTTGATGAAAGAAGCGATCTGAACGGTTGCCATGGGACACTCTTCAGCTTCACATCAGGACAAGTTGTTCTAAAATCACCCACACTATATTTATGTATTACATAACTTTATGTAAAATTTTTATGCAAACCTGAAAAGCGGCTCTGATAAGTAGTAGACAATAAAGCAAAAGAAAAGAGCTGTTGATGAGTCTTCTGAAAAAAATCAAAAAAGGATAATGTCACATTGACACACAGAACTAAACATCATTTTATTACTTAGATTTTTGATCTATGTTGCCCAGCTTTTAAAAAATTTAACACATAGACACCATAGGTGAACTAAGCCTAAATAGACAAAATTTATAACACAACAAATGACAACTTATCACAAGTTAACCCTACTAATCGCTTTTGAAAATGGGGATGTGGCTTCCATAAATGTGTGTAGCCTAGGACTGCACACACCAATACCAAAATATTATACACATAGTAGTACACGCAATTACGAAGCCATTACCGTCTCACTTGAGAACTGAGAGCACGCTCCACTGATCACAACATCACCGCTGTCCAGCCAAATCGTGGCATTGGTCCCTGAACCTAGTCCAATAACACCACCATCTGCATTTTCCAGCAAGAGGCACATACTGGCAAACCTTCATTCCGCTTGAAACTTGGTTAATATTGTAACAGCACTGCAAGGGTAAAAGAGTTCCACAGCGGAGGACTCAAGTAAAGCAGTGCGCCCCTGAATAACTCAGTACTCACCCCCACCCCACTAAATATCACTCATACAGCAGGGCTGTGAAGACAGGGTATATTGGGCAGAAAATAGAGGGACTCCAGCACAGCTACTAAACTCATTTTTACGTTTTATTTCGACTACATTGGCACAGTGACGTCCGTGCCAGCTACATGTAATGCTAAGACATTGATTATAACAAAAAACATTTTTTATGTACATTTAGTTTATATTACATAATACAATTATGTATGTATTATTAAATGCCAACCTGTATAGCTGTTCTGTAGAGTAGTCAACAATAAACACAAATAAGATAGCTGTAGATGAGTCTTCTGAAAAATGAAAAGGAAAATGTCACATTGACATACAGACCAATACATCATTTTCCTAATTATGGTTTTGATCTATGTATCACAACTTGTTCCAAATTGAATGCATAGACACCTTATGGTGAACATTAGAGATGAGCGAACTTACAGTAAATTCGATTCGTCACAAACTTCTCGGCTCGGCAGTTGATGACTTTTCCTGCGTAAATTAGTTCAGCCTTCAGGTGCTCCGGTGGGCTGGAAAAGGTGGATACAGTCCTAGGAAAGAGTCTTCTAGGACTGTATCCACCTTTTCCAGCCCACTGGAGCACCTGAAAGCTGAACTAATTTATTGAGGAAAAGTTATCAACTGCCGAGTCGAGAAGTTCGTGACGAATCGAATTTACTGTAAGTTCGCTCATCTCTAGTGAACATAGGTTAAAGCATAAATATTGACACAATTGACGCCACAACAGATGACCACTTATCATAAGTAGTATAGCATCTGGTGTCCATTTTTTCAAGACAGTGGACAGGGCAACGCATAAAGATGTGTTACCCTGTCAGGTGCCCTCTCAGATGTCCAACCATCCTGCCTCAAAATTGATGTCCTGCAAAGTTTCCCTCTGGCGTGATTTGCGGGTAAAATCATGCAAGAACTGATACCAATCTTTTCTTTTTGACAGTTCACATTCATCAAGAATCTAAATTTAACCTCCTGAGCGGTATTCCCGAGCGTGACTCGGGGTTAATTTTCCCTGCCAGAATCGGTAACCCCGAGTCACGCTCGGGGTAGAATTACAGAGTTCCCGGCCGGGCTGCACGATATATCGCAAAAGCAATGCGATATAGCGATGCGGCCCCCCAGGAAAACTAGCGATTATCTGCTCTGGTTGGCTCGCGTTGCGGGGGCCGGCCAGAGCAGGTAAAGAAAAATACTAAAAGTCAGTGTTTCCCTACCAGGGGGCCTCCAGCTGTTGCAAAACTACAACTCTCAGCATGCCCGAACAGCCAAAGGCGGTCCGGGCATGCTGGGAGTAGTAGTTTCACAACAGCTGGAGGTACCCTGTCAGAAAAACACTGAGCTAAATGTAAAAGGAAAAAGTAGTAAAATAAAAAAAACTTTTGCTCACCTAGTCCCGGTCCCTGAAGATGTCGTTCCCCTCCGTGCGCTCTGGTCCCTGCTCTATTCATCTTACAGGACCTTTCACTTTTCAGCCAATCACAGGCCGCAGTGGTGTAAAGCCTGTGATTGGCTGAAGGGGAAAGGGCTTGTTCTGCAGCAAATACACTAGGTTTGATAACTGCCCGGCAAACCCAGTGTATCCTGCTGCAGAACAAGGTGACAAGGGGGGGATAGGAAGAATGTGACAAAGGGGGGAATGTGACAGAGGGGGGGATGTGACAAGGGGGGGGGGAATGTGACATGAAGGGGGGGGGAATGTGACAGGGGGGAATGTGACAAGGGGGGGGGGATGTGACATGAAGGGGGGGGGGAAATGTGACAGGGGGGAATGTGACAAGGGGGGGGGATGTGACAAGAGGGGGGAAT